>NW_011349768.1:654173-681032 GCF_000735185.1 Notothenia coriiceps
CTTAAGAGGACGGATCACGTTTTTTCAGGGCCGCGACAATCTCCACATGTCACCCCTATCTCTTTATAATTTTCGAATTGATACATTAGTGATCGCATCATTTTCATGAATTCTGAAAATTCATAAAAGAGATGGGTAGGACATGTTGCGACATTATCCAACTAAACAAAACGTGATCCGTCTCTTCAATGCTGGTCAACCACAGACCTGTATTTCGAGCTATTTTTCCAAAAAATCCTTATGGGGAAAATTGCATTGCATTTTATGTCGAAGGCAACCGCGGAAGAAGCTTTATTAGAAATTTAAAGTTTCAAAGCTGCATATATAAACGTTAGCCCGCCTAGTAAGAAAATGTAAATGCTTGGAAAGAAGCCTTTTTGCACCTTGAAAATTATCTCCTGTCTTTAAATGCTTCCTTTCAAAAACTCATAACTGCCGAGTAGAAATTGTCGGTGCCAACCTATAGACGCTATCTCCTTCTTGTCCTAGATGATTATCCATCACCCCACACAGAGCTTGTAAGCTACACTTATTAAAATCACTGCGGAGGTCTGGGATAATTGGTGGTTACCCTACAAGGTAGGGTTTTAAAAGGCAGCCACATGTGTGAGATTGTGTCCTTCGCTCGAAGTTCGGGTTTCGATGAATTTGTATCTTAATAGTTGTGTCATCTAAATTGGAAACAGTCGCAGAAGCCGGAAGAAAAGCTGAAGGTGCCTCAGATCCTTCACCTACATATCTCTTCAGGTAGCGGGCAACTGCAGTCTGCGGGTGGGAGTCATCTCAATCTGGAACTGAAGGAGCTCCTTCACTGCTTTTCCAGTTTTTTGGTGTTTCTGCGGTGTATAACACATTCAGGGCATCTTGTGCAACACACTTGCCTAAGTGCACCACAATTGGGACGCCAACACTTGGATTACATACATTGGTGCCTGTATGAGAGCCTTGCTGTCCATCTGTGAAAGCAGCTGGATCAGATTGTCCTTGGTAGCGACCTTGCTGCACCATGTGCTTCAAGGGCCCCATCAAAAACATTTGCCATCGGGTGTCAACAGAGGTTGAAGTCTTCCAAAAGCCATTAACAAGGACCTCTCTCTCCTGTCAGACACGTTTACTGCCAAAAAGCTGGTGTCCTTTTAAGCTACTTGGTGATGTGGCGTTACAGTGGGGCCTCTTCAAGGAATGGTCTGCCATTTCACTGGCGAAATTAGCGAGCAATCCTCCACCCTACTACTAACGATTCTGGCAATTGCCTGCCACTCTTCAGACTGATAATCATGCCTAATAAAAGGGAAACTTTTACATCCCTCCCAAGGTGCATCTTTCATAAAAGGTTCTTGCTTCCAAAATTCAGTTAGGCCAGTCCCGGGCACACCACTTCCCCTCTCCTTTTTTTCAAGTTTACCATTGGGTAGACGCATTTTATAAACACCTCAGCTGTTTAAAATGCTCTGGGGTTTGGGCTGGAAGGCTTTGATAAGGTCAGTGAGCAAATGCCCCCTCCTGCATAATCAGTGTGAACAGGGAGCCAGGTTCATCCATTTATCTGGTCATTCCATGGCTCTGTAACAAGACCAGTTGCGGCTTCGCCAAATCCATGTGGTTGGCTGCGTTCATTCCACGAGCAGGTTGCGGGGTCGACCCAATCCATGTGGTGCGTGGCTGGTTCATTCCACCGGAGCAGGGTTGCCGGGCGCCAATCCATGTGCGTGGCTGGTCATTCCACGGAGCCAGCGTTGCGGGCGCCAATCCATGTGGTGGCTGCGTCATTCCACGAGCCAGTATTGCGGGGTCGGCCCATCCTTGTGGTTGCGCTTTGTTTTAGGTCCGTGCGTCATTCCCGGAAGCAGGTTGCGGGGTCGCCCAATCCATTGTGGGTGGCTGGTCATTTCCACTAGCAGGTGCGGGTCGCCCAAATCCATGGTTGGTGGGGCTTCCGGGGTCATTCCACGGTAGTGTGTCATCTAACTGCCACACCATCATTTGGGCCATAGGGCCCCCAATAAATAATCTCAAGATCGCCATCTCTTGTATGAACCATGTCACGATCCCCTGGTACATCAGGTTGAATAATGCTGGCTCCACTTCCAGTAAAGATCTACAACTGGGGTTGGAGGTTAACTGCATCTCTGCCTCCTCTTCATCTGAGGGACAGGCTCCACTTTCCTATATTTTGTACGGAAGGGTACAATCTAAGGATTTTACGTTCCTGGCTTTCTTCATACAAGTTATCCACAGTGCTAGAACTGGCTGACCTGTACCTGAGCATAAATTCAATTTCAGGTTGAATAATATGGGAGCTTTCTCTTGTCCCTTTTTGAAAAACCATCTGGGAAAACAAGTTTTCAGCATTTCTTTGATTTTCCACTAATGTTTTGTCCTTGCTGATGGATCAAGGTGGTTTGCGTTCCTCCACCAGTTGATTGCCGTTCACTTGGTTTGTACCGTTTCTGCTTTCCATCGCAATCCATCCATCCAAGGTTCAACCCGTCTCTCTTGCTTTTCTTAGCACTTGTATTTCCTGCCCATGGCTTTCTTTTTGCAGGTACTGTGCCTCACCAGAGGACCAAATCTTCTGTCGCAGCCTTTGAGCATTTTGTGTCTTTTCCGCTCTTTGGTTCAAGCCGATGAAGTTTGTTATATGCCAGGCAGAAGGCAACAGTAGCTATTCTATCTCCAGCTTTAGGGGATGTACTTTGCCAGGTCAGCATCCGTCATTACAGGGTATTTACTGATGCATCAATCTGGAGAAAAAAACCCAAAAACAATCGTTGGAGCATGAATTATAATTAATATTAATGTGCCGAAATAAATAATAGAATTATTGAATGACTTGACTCTTAAAACCATTGAGCTACATTATGTTCAAATCAGCTTTCAATTGGGAATACTCTCCTAAAATGTTCAACACTCTACCAATTTTATTTGTATTGCCCAAATTTTCCAACCATCTGTTATTCATCCCTGCTAAAATAATTTCATTAAAAAAGAAAATCCAATTTCGATTTTGTAAGCAAACACTAACCCTCACTGTGCCAAAATGTGTGCTTTCTGGATTCAACAAAAAAATCATTGATTGTCAGTTCTTTGACTTGTTCTTCATCTTCAGGAAAGGTCATTACGCAATTCACACTTTACATTCGTACATATGTAAAGCTGGCTCTTACCTTTTCATTTTTCCAGCTTTTGGATAAATTCCTCAGAAATGTTCCGCTTAATTAACAAACCCCTCAGCTCAGCATCCATTGTTTCAACTGTCTGCTCTGGAAAGAGGAATTAAACCAAAGTATAAATTGGCAAACATTCACCAACGTTTACGATTGCAAAGAACTGTGGATTTGTAAAAGTATGTTATGGTGACATTGTAAATCCATTGAAAACACTTGATGTAATGATAGGATGTTTATGCATAGTTACAATGCATATATGTTACCACTAGGTTGCATTAACATATATCGACATATAGAAGTGAGTAGAATCAAGATGTAACTTGGTACTGCTTGTTGGCTAATAAAGTGCTAGTGAAGCTAGTCCTAAAAGATTCAAGGACGTGTGTTATTTATAACAAATAAGAACATTACCACTTGATGCACAATCAAAAGTGTTTTATCACTACATCCCGAACATGGTTGAAAAACTAGTGTCTGACACCATTATATCCTAGCTGCTAGTGCTACCGGTATTAGCTTGTAAACTTAGCAAGTTGGCTATGTCGGTCGCTGTGCCTTAATAATAGCGCAGCACAAACTAACAGGTAGGATGGCCAAATTACATCAGTTAGCTGCAATTCAATGTTTACATATCATAATAATCAACTTAACTTACCTATCAAGCAGAAGGAACTTCTCTTCATGCTTCGGGGAGAAAGGCTGGTCTGTATTGTGCTGTAGGCTACATTATATACCTAACTATCTCGGCGCATGAGTTATTAAAGCGTGCCACGAGTTATTAAGCGTGCACGACGAGTTAAATAAACGTGGCCTCGTTTTATTTATTTTTCTCTCTATGAACCCTCCAGGGCTCCGTACTATTCGACTGCAGGCATGGCACTTCAGAAATGGCATACCCATAAGGAGGCTCCATGCCGCAGTTTTTGTGTGGTTGCTGTCTTTAATTGAAAGCCCTGGTGGCCGATCTGCTCATCCGTCATACTGCATCATACAGTCAATAACTTTCGTTGTTATAGCATCTGCGTTAAAGTATGCTAACGAATATAAGAAACTTTTTCTACAACCAGGTAAAGGCACATCTTATATAATCATTATAGTATAAAAAAACAACAGAATAAAGGAAAAAAACTGGTGCACCAGATTGATGCTTTTAACTTCAACATTAAAAAATATATTCCCGGGGAGCATGCCCCCCGGACCCCCTTTAGAGGAGGTTTAGGGCCCTTGAATATTGCTGAATAACACGTTTTATTTATACATGGGATAACTACAATAGGGCTGCACACAAACGACTAATTTGGATAATCGATTAATCTATCAATTAATGAAACGATATAATCGACTATTCTGACTATTACTGTATGCCTTGCACAATTTCTCAAACGCTCTTATTTAGCCATCAACTTTTAAGATTTAGGGCTTGAGGTTTTTTTAGGCATGTGAAACTAACCAATGAAGACATAAAGATGAATAATACTTGATTCAAAAATACATATTAAATGAACTTAACAAATTGTTTACAAAATTAACATTTGCTTTTTATTTAAAATAAATAATAATATTTTCACATCAAAAGAAACCACAATGTTTTAACAAATCGTATTAAATAATCTGATGACAGAACTGTAAACAAATAAACTGAAACTTTAACAAAATAAAGAGATAACTCTGTTACCTCTAATCATTAAACCCATGTTTGTATAGTATGTGTATAACTCCGACAAAAAAAATGTGTTGCATAGACATACATAATACCTGAACGGTGGAAACGTTACCGTGGATGGGGGCTACAGAGCTACTAGATAAGGACAGTTGAACACGGTGCATTCCCTTCCGTCTGAATATGTGGTGCACTTTTGCTAAATGTTTAGACAAATTGCTCAGTGTTACCGCCCCATTACATGCTAAACACTCTGCAACGAGCATTGTTCCACCTCAAGTACGGGTAACATTTAACCACACCTTGGAAGCTTCTCTCCGCACCAATCCCGCCGTGTGTTGCTGCATGTAGCAGCTGCGTGGTGATAAACTCGCCAACCTCCCCCCTCCGCACATGGGAGAAGAGAGATCTCGTCTGATGGATGGAAAGATCGAAATACAACACGACCATACCACCGCATTTTTTTGTCTTTTTGACATATTAGAAACGAGTTGAGCGACACTAAGACTACGAGATAATGTTTGGTAGCAATAATACCATGATCATTTCTCAACTCGCTACTCGGAGGGAAGTTGCTGTTCATATGGGCCTTGAACACCTCCGATAATGCCTCTCCACGTGTACCTTTCTTTGGCAGAGCGACGCTTGCCTTTACAAAATCAGGCAAATAACCTTTGGATGTGACATCACAACAAAAATATTCATCCTCCCATTCTGGGTGGAAGTGGTATGTGTTTTCAGCTTTTTGCTCAGGTCCTGCACTCTCATTTTGTTGTTTGTCTCTTTAACTTAATTTGAGTTTCACAGCACTGTGCCTGATTTTGTATCGCTTTGCATCTGGGTTAACAGACTGGAAAGCGATAGTCGCTTTTTCTGGTCAATCAAGTAAACTCCCTGAATTAAAGTGGTCAGGGAGGCCAAGGGAGGAGGGATCAAAACCTGTTTTGTCTATTTTAACGGAGCTGGATTCCTTTTTTTTATGAATGAATCGCAATCTTACCAGCATTGGCCCCTGCGGTCACGACGTACTGGGGCCTCTGGCTTGTATGGGGAGTTAAAAACTTCTTAACACAGAGAAAATACCTGTCTATGTTGCCCCAGAAAGCGCCTCGTTGGAGAATTTTTCTTTTTTCTTCCTAGGTACAGTGACATGACCATGCCCAGGTCCAAATGGAACCATCCGTGGAGCGCCACACACACACACACACACACACACACACACACACACACACACACACACACACACACACACACACACACACACACACACACTTTCTCAGCTGCGATACTCCGCGGAGTTTCGCCGGCGCACTCAACCTTATCTTTTCTCAGCCGCAGCTGCGTGGATCTCCACTCACAGTTCGCCACACACTCACGTGTTTGTGCTCAGGCTGAGTTCAGGCTGAGTTTCGCGCTGTCTCGCAGCAACCAGGACGTGACACCAGTAATACAGCTCACACTGTCGGCTCCTCGAGTCTCAAAGGGCGGAGCAGCGAGCCCCGCAACGTCCCGCCAACACAGCACCCAGACCCCACACAGCATTCTCATCTGTTTGTCATTTTTTGGTTGCTAACAACCGCCATTGTAACACATAATGGCAGATTATTACCTACTCTAACTTAAAACAGGAGAAAACGAACAATCCAAAAGAAAGAAAAAGGGGTTTGCACTCCTGAGAAATAACCAGTCTACAAAGATAGGTAAAGTAAAATAGCTCACAGCAAGCAGAGAAGGACAAGATACTCTCAAAGTGCGAACACAGCACAACAGGACAAAAGATCTAAAAACGCGCAGCGTTGGGAGTATGGAGAAGTTGAGTCAGAGAGAGATCCGATGAACTGCACTAAAAATGCTCCCATCTCCTCAGGTGGACCAATCAGCTAACGAGCACCACCTGCTTGCTCACTCACACACACACACACACACACACACACACACACACACACAGACACAGAAGGAGGGAAAAGCATACACACAAATGACCTAATGACCCAGGGTCGTAATACTTCAACAATGGAATTATGATCAGTAGAAATGGCCATGACATGGGACCTTTAAGATAAGATATACTTTATTGATCCCAAGTAATACAAAGCACCATGTAAAACATGCAATTTAGTGGTTAACCTGGTATTTGTACTCCACTACATTTATTTTAGTTACTTTGCAGATTCTGATTAATGATGTGAAATATAAACAACCCTTAAATCAGACTTTAGTTACACCAAAGCGGCAAACTCTGGGGCAGAGCCGGGACGCCAATAAGGAAGTGCCACAAACTGAAAGGAGGAATTTCCATAGACCCCCATGTTAAAATGCCCAACTTTACAGCAGAAATAAACATGTTTCTACCCCTGGATGCAATAAAAATTATTCGGGATATAGTTAGATTCCACCTTAATGATTATTAATTGTTGAGTGAATTGTTTTATAACGCGACCCTTTTATTAGGGTCTGAGACCAGAGATCGGCGAAGACCCTATTGAAATCGGTCGTGCAGCGACCGATAAACCTGCGAAACACACCCAAAAACAGGGAAAACGACCGGCAAAAGCACAGAAAAGGTTCGGAAAACATGACGGCTGATAGGCCGCGCGAGCCCAGTCACGTGGGCGCAGAATTGCATAATTAATATCGTTACGATCAATTTAGTCGCTCGCGATGCGAGCGATAACCATGCAAAACCCACAAAAAACTGGGAAAACGAGGGGCCAAAGCCCATTAAAAGTGGCCTAAATCATGACAGTAGGTAGACCACGCGACTACAGTGGGCTATGCCCACGTCACTGTAAACTGTTGATATCGGACCGATTATTTGTTATGATTATTATTTGAACACTTTGCGTGTACTTTTGACCCCCACAATTATGTGAAAACTCACAAAATGTTGCACTCGCGTCAGAAGTGTTGAAAATCGCGAAGTGTAATTGGTTCCGGAACTTTGCGTCAAAAATTGTGTAGGCCACGCCCACTTCCGTTTTTAACGTAAACTCCCCCCACTTTAACCTTCACTTAAACGAACAAAACTCGCTACGCATATCTAGGGTGCGGAGACGAACAAAAAAGCCTCTTGGAGGGGTATAAAATAACGTACAGGAAGTCGGCCATTTTTTATTTGGCGTCGGAAAAACCTCCTCGTTCTCCGCGCAAAATCTATCTTCTCCTAGGGACTTTATCCGTACGACTCGAAATTCGTCGGGTAGCTTCTCGAGACATGGGCAATTTAAAGTTATCACGGAACTTTTTTTCTTTCGCACGGCATAGCCGTGATTTGGCGCCAAAGTTTGCGTTAGCTCGATGCTAGGCGATCCCTCGCCATGGAACACGATGATGTCATAACGCCCACTGACATGCTCCGAACGCCACCAAACTTCACATGATGGTTAACACTGCTGCCCTGAACAGCTCTAAGTCAAATCTGATGTTAATTATGTGGCGTTACCATGGCAACGGATCCTTCGCCATAAAACACGGTGTCGCTGTAACTCCAATGGACACGGTCCCATCGTCCCCCAATCTTCACTTTTATATCACCGGTCCATGCCTCAACAGCTCTACGTGAAATCTGATATCTCACCATTTGTCGTTTCCATGGCAACGCTTCCCTCGCCATAAAACACAATGTTGTCTTAAGTCAATGGAAAATGGTCCAGACTGCACCAGAATTCAGATGATGGCTAATGGTCCGGCCCTCAACAGCTCTACGCCAATTATGGGATGTAATCATATGCAGTTGCCATGGCGACAGATCCCTCGCCATGAAAGATGGTGTTGTCCTAACTCACTGGAAAAACGTCCAAACGGCACCAGACTTCAGACTATCATTAATGGGCCGGGCCTCAACAGCTCTATGCCAATTATGGATTGTCATCATATGCCGTTTCCATGGCAACTTATCCCTCGCCATAAAACACAATGTTGTCTTAAGTCAATGGAAAATGGTCCAAACTGCACCGGACTTCAGATGACAGTTAGTGGTCCGGCCCTCAACACCTCAATATGACAATAGTGAGTTTTCCTCAAAAGCTGTTGCCATGGCAACGCTTCCCTCGCCGTTAAGCACAATATTGCTATAACTCCTGTGTAAATGGTAAGTGGTATTAAACCTGTGTTAAAATAATGACCTAAAAGCATTGCTTGCTCAGTTCCAGCTTGTCTCCTGTCCATGTCTCAGTCTGCTCCTCACACTGGAGGTGTCCCACTGCAGGAACAGGTTTCTGTTCACTCATGCATGTTATCACTGGTGTGATTGGGAGGGTGGTGGGTGCCCTTGTTAGGATGGGTGGGCCTCACAGACCCGTGCCCCATGGTGCTTGTGCTGCCTGGGATGTGCCAGCCTCCTGCTGCCCACTGTCAGCCTGTATCTCAGTCATTGTTCCCCCCGAGGGTGGAGGTCCCTGTGAGGCCCGACCCCCTCATCTCTCACCCACCACACGGCCTGGTTTCTAAGAGAAAGAATGAGACGAAGACAAACACATCAGAAAAACCTTCTATATTGTTGAATCCATATTCTGTACTCTCGTGTTCATTAATAATCACTCTTGATGAAATGGTCACATGCTGTAATGGCAATTTATTGGTATAATGGCAATGTATTGGAAAGAGGGCTAAAGCATTTTGCTGCCATCCAGTAGGCTAAGTAAAGTAAATGAGCCTCTGTTTCTTACCTGTTGTCAGTTGCCATGGCTACATCACTTCAGACGCAGGTTTTGTTTTCTTGAAAGCAATTACATTGTCAGTTCTGAGGAAATATGACAGTTTAGAATTTATTTTTTTACTATAATAAAAGGTTATGGTCATTTGGCTAATAGTTGTAATGCTTTCTCTTCTGTTTGTTAAAACCAATATTCTAGGTTGTTCTTGGTGTGAATAAGTTCCTTAAAAATAACAAAAGCAAAATCAATGTATCCTACTTCAGTTGTTCCTCCATCACCATGACATAGCAGTAGCACTGCAGTTTATTTTTGCGACTCAGTCATCATCCTGCTCCATAAGAAACTCACAAAAGAACCAAAGCTGAAAATAGTCCCCAAATAACACACTTTTTCTTAGTTTAACTAACGTTTGCAAAAAACGACAGTGCCCAGCTGTTTACTAAAATTACTGAGCCTTTTTTTCAAATGAAACTATTAAATTGTGACCCATAATTAACAATTAAAATTGTGCGTAGTAACTAATGGGCTTCATGGAATTTGCAGTCAATAAGAAAAATATTGACTTATAGCTGAATTTTAGTTCAAAAGTTGTCCGGCTATTTCAGAGATATTTCACTTTCACAAACTTGGCAGTGCTGGGTTAAAGTGCTGCAAGCTCAAATGAATGTAAAAGGAAACCCAGTGAAGTGTACATTATTTGTTCTTCACAGTGTTGTTAATTTTGTCAGCTGTTTTATAAATTAGTCTTAGTCTTGAGTCCTATGTCCTTCTTCATTTTTATCCTACTTAGTCAATATTACTGCAGGATGATATAGTCATAGATAGAAAATAAGGTACCACTTTACAATAAGACTACCCTTATAAAGGATTTATAAAGGGTTTATAATTAGGTTATGAATTAGGTTGTAAACACTTCACACTAAGCCTTATATTGGTTACTTAGCGAGAATCAACTCAGTGAACAACAGATACCAAGGATGCTGGCTGATGAAGGACACGAAGTAAGCTAGGTACCCAATATCAACGCAGTGAACAACAGATACCAAGGATGCTGGCTGATGAAGGAGACGAAGTAAGCTAGGTACCCGGTATCAGCGCAGTGAACAACAGATACCAAGGATACTGGCTGATGAAGGAGACAAAGTAAGCTAGGTACCCGGTATCATCGCAGTGAACAACAGATACCAAGGATGCTGGCTGATGAAGGAGACGAAGTAAGCTAGGTACCCAATATCAACGCAGTGAACAACAGATACCAAGGATGCTGGCTGATGAAGAAGACAAAGTAAGCTAGGTAGCCAATATAAGGCTTAGCAGTACAGATACATGTGGGCTCACTATTTGGCAAGCAACCGGTCACAGTTGCCCTGTTTATCTCATGTCTTATAAAAGCTTATTCATGATTTATAAAGTGTTCACAACCTAATTAATAAATGAATGACAAACTATTCGTAAACTCTTTATAAGGATAGTCTTATTGTAAAGTGGTACCCTTTTTTCAATGCCCTTCATGCTGGTTAAAAGATATATCATCATTATAGAGTAGGAAAAGTAGTATAAATATCTTGGATGTGATAACACAAGGGGAAGCATGTTTTTAACAGATATTCACACAAATAAATCCAAGAACAATGTGAGTGCCATTCACAGTTTGTTCTCTACATAAACACCATCAAGAGTGCACTCGGTTTATTTGGCATAAGTGTATGCCCAGATGTGTACTTGAACTCTGCACATTCACCAGTCATATTTCATTTCATTCAAGTCTTCCTGCCTCAAGTGAACTGGCCATTGTCCAGCGCTGCATTCAGAAAAGCCGAAGAGAAGGGTGTTTGTGTGTGTTGGGGTTGGAGGGGCACAAAAGAAAGAAACGGAGAAGAAAGAAAGAATGAAGGAAACAGGGTGGGGAGTTGGGTCTGAACATTGTGTGGTCAAGGCATTTGGGTCAGGTATATAAATCTGTCATCTCCTTCCATGTTTCACTAAAATGAAAGAAATAAAAAGCTAAGTTTAGCCCGAGTGAGACAATTGAACCGAGCTTCGGTGCCCTAACGAAAGACAGATGTCTTTTTATAGGTGCAGGGGAGTGCAAAAAAGGTTTTGATCTATTTATGCAATCCAAAGCCCACAGAGCATGCATGGCACAGTATGGGCCGGGTGGTATGAACAACATAATAACACCAGCCTTACATTTGATGGTGCACCAAAACATCAAGACTAAAGCAAATGCAAGCTCACAGATAACTTGATACCTTTTTCACATGTCAACGCGGCTGACACCCGAAACCAATAAACATGATGAGTAATGTTATGGTACCAATACAAAAGCTGAGAAGGAGACACCTAGCTCCCTCTGGGGTTGTGGGACAGTGTGGGGGGGGGGAGATATGGAAATGTTCTAAGCCTGTACGCCTGAATGAATACAACCCCAAATATTACTCAACAGTAGTATTAGCTGTAACTGGACACTACTTTACTGGCACACCCTGCATACTTACAGTAATGCTACAGAGAAACAATGAAACCCGTCACTTTCTCATTGCAGTATCTGAGAAAAACATACTTGTATTACAGTTATTCATTTGTTCAGGGGAGTTGTTAACAAATAGAAGATTACAATATCAAACCAACTACTCAGATAAGCCAAAAATGATATAATCACAAAGATAAGTGGAGTAGGATGTGTTTCCAGAGTTGCCACATAATGTTAAGGCTTGGTCTCCAACATTTGCTGCTAGAATTAAGATCTTGCATTAAAAAAAACACTTCCATGAGAGCCAACAAAATCAGATTTCAGCAGTTCAGATCTAAAAAGCATCTCAAAACAAGCGTGCTGTTACGTGCAAGTCCAACTTAACTTCCATCCTGCAGCAGCCATGCAGTCAGTCCTATCAGACCCAGGCAGCGTCATTTGGCCTTTATTCCCAACAGCCAGACTGACTCAGAGTGAGAAGTATTCATGTCTGTGAAGGCGTTTCATGTTCTCAGGATTCCTCTTAAGAAGAAAACACTCCCACGCTCTTAATAGTGCAGGTCAAGTGAGACTTACACGCAGAAGAACATGACAAAACAGGCGAGAGTTAATAAGGCCCGGACTATTTACAATACGAGATAATATCACACAGTTTATGCCAAGTGGATTCAGTTCTGTTGTCCCGCCTGATTCCTGTTACAGGCATGTGTTCTCATGTTGTTTTTGTCATGTTTGTAACAGAGAAAAACAGAAATACAGTTTGTGATCAAACTTTGATGCATGTTTTTCTGTGCAGCTCACACTAAAGACGGGACATCCCAGGGAGATGAGTCTGTTCTTTACGTCACTGGAATCTTACCTTGCAACTCAAGGAAGTATTACCTTTCAGACATAACTTAACTTCTAAAATATTTGAACCTGTCTAACACCTGTCTCATGTCCGTGCAACCTCATGCCAGTGTTGAAGTTGACAGGGCTTTATTTTAGGCTTTGAATCCCTTTTGTATGTCATTTTTGTAACGTTCAACAGGAAATACCTGTTGCAGCAGAAACATGTTTATTAACTAGAAGCATGCCTGCATGTTTTCAAAGGAAATCAGACAATCACTGGAGCTGCGGGACTGTGGTGGGGAGAGGGGACTCAAATAATCTGCACAAACTCTCACATAAACACACACACCTGAATACCAACAAGTCAGCTCCCCTGAGAGAAAGGAAATGATCAGGAAGTCAGTGTTTCTTCTCATCTAAACAGAAAAACACCTGCGGTATATTTTTACCTTGAACATACAGCTAAGACCAGGAAACACATAGCTGACTTCTTCTCACTTAAAACAATGTGATACCAAGCATCCTGCGTGAGACACACGACTACACTGACTGACTCAACCCTACATCACGGTATCTCACACGCCCGTACAGCTCTTCTCAAGCTATTTGAAGGTACCTCAACCAGGGATATCCCAACTCATGAAGATTATCACTTACAGCTACATTTTGATTATGAATGTAATCGTAAAAGAAATATAGCTCACAGAATTTCCTTACACCCAAAGCAATATTTTTGGATGATTTATGTGGTTTTATGTGACACCAGAAGACCAAAAACCTGAAAGCACCATACAGGCTATGATGGAACCCCATAATAGTACCCCCTTAAAATAAAGAATATATTCAAATTCAAGCATATTCTTAACCTTGAAAACATAATGTCAAAAATGTCCAGACAAAATGTGTTCATATCTTTCTAAAGTTTAAAAATAAAGGCAAGTCTTTGTTACAAATGTGTTTGGCAGACTTTTGTACTGACTGTGAAGCTGTGTCTTCAGGAAGACATGCAGCATGACTCGTTAAATGTCCAGGCACAAAACAAGAAGTCGCCTCATGATGCATTCAAAGAACAGTCGAGGCTAATTTCTCCCTGACCCTGAATGTTTTAATAATCTGCTGACTACTTCCTATCATGGAACTAAGACTACAACCCAAAGGGACATTGAAAGCTCACAATTAACAAAATAGAAGTTTACTAATTCAGATCTTTCAGAGCCAATATTGATTTCCATGGTCCGCTATTCATCAATTGTGGTCTAAAAATGCAAGCTTCATATTTTTAAACTGATGAGAAAAGCTATATGTATATGTAACGTTTTACAAATAAGGAGAACTCCATCTAGATAACATCTGCGTTCGTGCTTCTCTCTCTCTCATTTGTGGTGCTAAAAATAGGCAGGAGACAAACTTCTGGTTTCTGTAATAGCATATTCGTTTCACAACCATCATCCTCTTTCTGTGGGCCTCTGCAGCAACACACTGAAGCAGTGACACACACACACTCTTGCACAAACGCACGCACACGTACACACAGAAACAGTGACTTCCTGTTTCTAAAGTTAGTCTGCACCATAACATCCTCTCAGTTCATTTAGGCAAGCAGAAGCTGCTATTTTGGTTGAAAGGCTTCATTTCTGCAGCTTGAGAGTCACGGCAGTATTTATATCCACACTGTGGCCCTGAAATGTGCTTTGTTTATTGTTGCCGTGAACTCCACAGCGGTAATTGGATAGAGCTACGTTTGGAAGTAACACATCAGGTTAAATGCTAGCTTCTATTTGTATAACACTGGCAGCAGGACTGAGATTTATGCCTGGGTAAATAGGCAACAACGCAGTAAAAGTTCAACGACGGAATATGTCATGTGTTAAAAATATAAACAAATAATGTTAGTATTGTTTTTAATAAGATATCACATGAGTGTAAGAACTTGTCAGGCTGACACTGCGCTCTGTATTAACAAACCTCCTAACTCAAACACACAATAGCAACTCTATGACAGCTTCTCCCCCATGCTGGCCACCTTCACCCCTCCACCTATCTCTCAGTCCTTCCTGCGTCCCCCACCGTCCTTACGTTGAGAGGAATCCACAGCTGTTGGGGACATTCTGTCCCTCTGCTTCCGAGCAGCTGGAGTATCAATCTCCTTGTGTTTGCATCCGTATGAGTGTGAGCTAGTATGTGTGTCCTATACGCGCCAAGGTATTAATAGCGTGCAGTTGTTTCTTTTGAGTGTACACAGCAGGTCTTTGTGTTTGCATAAGTAGGATCTGCCTGTGCGACAGTTGAGGCCGCGTGTTCACGGCGCATCGGTGCTGGCGTGTGTTGGTGCCAATTTATTAATAGTGACTGTCCATTTGTTTCTTTTGAAAGAACACTGTGGTTCATTGTGTAAGTTTCAGTATATGTTACCATGCTGGTTTATTTTTAGCGTCACCTGTCAGTTAACACTTGTGTTATTGTGTGTCATCACGCACCTGGGTTTTAGGACATTGAGATGCATTGCTGTTTCTCAATATATATATAGCATCACACCAGTTGTTTTTATGAGTGTGTGTGCCTATAAGTGTATTAATAGCAATCCCAATTGTCCACACATGCTCTGTATTTGCACGGCGTGTGAGTATGTCAATTATTGAGCCTCATATCAGAGTTACTGGAAATGAGTAATGGTGATACTGGCTTATTCTTGTATTGGCATATTGTTAGCAGAAATGTGTACAGAAATTGGTCATACATACATCACATTTGTCTTTATTACATGCATTTGTGATATTATGTCTGACTTACCATTTGACTTGTATATACAATTTAAGTTGTAAAAAATCATGTTATTTTTAGACAACTTTAATTACTATAAAATGTACTGTTATGTCAATTATTACATTTTGTGTAAATGAATGATTAATGGTTTGATAATTATTTGGCTATAAAAAGAAAACACATGTCAACCACAGTTTTCCAGAGTCCATGGTGACGACTTAATAAAGCAAGAAGTTCTAACATTTAAGAAACTGGAACCATTCAATATTTGGAACTTTTAATATTTCAAATAACGGTTTAATTGTAAAAATAGTTGTAAATGAATCAACTGATCAATTAAGCGACTGATCCTTTCACACATTTTCAGAAACAAAATGTGAAGAATCATGGTCATAAATGTTTGTAATGCCAAAAATGTGTGTTCTTTAAGTCATGAGCATGTGTTCGAACCATTGCAATAAACTCTGTAAAGCATACCACACATCTCACTTCCTTTTCCCCCAGGCTTAATAAGTCACAACTTATTATGCCACAAATAAGCCATACTTTCCTACACTTGACTGTGAACAGGATAATCACGACACACAAGTAAAGATTCCTTCATCATCTAGCCTTTTCTTTTTTTCTCTCATCAATCATCAGTACAGTTTTGTAATGCCCATGCCAATCTTCAACCAAAAGGTCAGAGGTCAGACAGTTAGAAGACTTCTCTTGAAGTTGTGTCCCTGAGGCGGCGCAGGAAAAAATATGAGGGGTCGCCGGCTCAGAGTAGAACTGTGTCTAAACGAGAGTGTCACAATCTACAGTAGCATGCACTTCACTGTGATTCTCCAGCTTGATTTCTCACAGCCAAAACAGACTGACAATTGTTGAATGGGTTCATTTTTTTCTCCTGTGGGTTCTAAAGGGTCATTTTTTTGGAAGGGGAAACCAAAGCTAAATTTGGCCCAGGGAACTGCCATAGGTTGGCATGAGACTGAAACCCTCTGTCTTGTTTTGCCGGGAATATGTGTGACTGCCAAGAAAATGGACACTGGTGCTAGCAGGTGCTGAAAGATAACACGGTCCATTAGAACCGATACACTGCCTCATTCAGACAAATTATTACCTCAATTATGCAAATCATGACATGAACCACTGTTTGACCTGAAGGGAACACCGGCTGATTTCCTTTATGTACTTCCAACAGTATCTGATTCATGTCTGTACACCTTACCTACACACCTCCACCCGTGCTCCATGATCCTGCCTTACCAGCTGTTACATGAGTGAATGTGGTCTTTATGCAGCCACACACACATACATACAGAAATGCTAGATTATATTCGTTTTTTACATGTAAAAAGACACAGGGCATGAAGGTGATTTGCCTGGGAGAACAGGCTCTCATGCTCACTTCCCTAATGAGTCGCCCATGTGTCTGCGGTATACTGTGTATCACAATCTGTTATTGCACACTGGGTTAGAAGGCTATCGACACAGAAGGGCTTCTTTGTTTCAAATCCACCCTGCTGTCAGTGAGAATAAGGTTACTGTCTTCTGGTAATAGCCGGCTTAACTGATGGATTTTAATAAAGTTACTGTCGTTGTTTGAACTTTCCCTAATTAGCTACATTTTTCCCCCATTATCTCACGCACACACACACACACTTGCGTGATAGCACAAGCAGAGTGACGGTCCTGTTGCTGTGTTTTTGAGGAGCGGTATCAGTAGTCAGCTGAGTTGATCTTAATAAATCAGGAACAGGAAATGTGATCTGGGGCTCTGGCCGGCCCAGAACACTGTCCCTATTGTCAGAGCACCGCTGTGGCTCACACTGGGAAACACAGGAGACTTTTAAAGGTTATCTGTCCTGGGAAAAGGTATTCACTTTCACAACTAGAATGTTTATAGCACATAGGTGTACAACATTTCTTTATATAAAACGATGATGCCCTGATCACTAAATAGATCTATACATTGATGTAAAAAAGGCCTTTCTGGGGTGGTCAATAAAAGCTCTTCTACCAGTTTTATAAATGATTGAACATCTGGTCAAATACATTTGAAAGAAAGTGATTATCACAAATGGTGAAAAGTCCTCCATCGGTCATCTTAGTCATCAATGCAGCATTCACGGTACAAATATAGCACTGAATTTATCATGACCTCATTTTAATAAGCTGAAGACTTAAAATACCTTGTGAAATGCATAAAAATAAAAATAAGGTCATCAGCTAAGGGTTTACGAAATTGTATCTGGCAGTTTTCACTTTTTTAGACATCTAACACTTCACCTATTAATAAAACAGATCTATCAATAATGATAATGAATAATACTTCAGATGACCTTCAATAAATGAACATGTAATCACATCTTTTTTTATACACGATAATGTTTAGTAATCAAAAGGAAAATACTTTCAGACATCAACAATTTAAGAAACAGTTAGCAGGTTACTTGATAGGGGGAAATATTGCAGCCCTAATTCCGAACCTGTTCTCAACATGATATAGATACTGATAGGTATGTGCAATTCCTTGTTTCTGGCTGAGTGAATTTCTCTTACTCGATTATAATACAACACTTTTTTCTCAGCCAACACCTTAGAGAAACCAAAACAACTCTCCACCTCTTCCCTACAGTATCTGTGTTAACCACATGGTGATTTGAATGCTCAGAAAAGCCTCGACCTAAACATTATAATCTTTTTGTTCTTTAAATAACCTAATATCTGTATAAGGGTTACCCACCAAGCAAAATGAAACCCATGCTTCATACCTCAACTGCAACACATGAAAAACTGACAGCTCACAACCACATCGCACTGTAAATGACTAATATGAATTATAGAAATTGTAAGAATTACAGTACAACTAGTTGGGCCAGAGCATGACTCAGGGGAGGGCACATGCCAACTGTAGAATCACATAGGCGATTTGTGTTGACATACAAATTAAAATATATCTCTATTATGATGATGTGTCATTTCAACCTGCATCCATTCAGCGTTTATGACTTTGACAAAGCCAAACCCAGAGGCTGTCACAACTTGTTGAGCAAAAAAGCCTCTGTCATGATCAGTTTTATGTAGGATGACACTAATCATGTAGCATTATGATCAGATGCCTGGATACAGTATTGTCCATGCTGCAGAGACAACCATGCATGCAAACAGCTAGACATTCAAAGCAATAATGATCCCTGCTGGTTATCTGAGATGATGAGAGGAAAAGAAAATGAGGACGAGATCTAAAGGGCAACAGAAAGGGGGCAGAGTATAGGTGGTGTCGATTCCTTTGGCATGGCCCACATGAAACTAATGTAACTGTATCCGTGCAGCACTGAGGCTATGACCTCATCCCGTCCAGAGAGTGAACCTGGACACATGAGAACATTATTCCACGCATGGCTGCCCTTTGAGTGTGTGTGTGTGTGTGTGTGTGTGTGTGTGTGTGTGTGTGTGTGTGTGTGTGTTTTCATTTTCTGGGGACTGAAAAGGGCAATTTTTATGACTTCTGTCATAATACAGAACACATACTCACACAACACAGCTGCCTGCACCCAAAATCCATCAAACAACCAAACATCTGTTGCCTAGTAGTGAATGAGTCAAACTTTTCAATGACGTTATGGGCAGAAATACATCCAATAGGAAATTCTACACTAGCACTCACAAAGAGGACTTAATACCATAATTACATAGGCTAATTGTTTGGTCTGTTTATCACAATAGGCACGTTGCCTGTCAGATTAGGATAATTACCACATCGAGTTACAGGTCCAGGCAGGTAATGAAGCTAAGGTTGCACTCTGGCCATGTACTACGTTTATTCTGATCAAGGAAATCATTATGACTGTTTTATTTTAAATTGCTGTAGCCTACTGCAGTTATTCAAGTGAAAGGAGCGGAGGACACTACCTGCACATTTCAATCTCAGCCATGTGAGCTTTTACCAGGGGCGTAAAGTAACTAAGTATATTTACTCAAGTACTGTAATTAAATACACATTTAAGATACTTTTAATTGACTTCATTACTTCTATTCTTTGCTACATTGTACTGCTACTCCAGTACAATTCAGAGGTAAATGGTGTTCTTTTATTCCACCACATTTATTTAATACACATTTGATTAATTATTTGAATTATATTCAACACTTTAATAAGACTTTTGTTACACTGTCAGTAACATTCACAAGCTACCCTGCAGTATAGAAAGGTAGCTCTGCACCTTTACAAGCTTTGAGAAACAAACTACTGCATCAACAACTATAATCAAAACATAATAATATATATTATTCTGAAATTGATCAATTTGCATAATGAATACTTTTATTTTTGGTACTTTTAGTGATGCTAATACTGTCCTTTTACTTGAACATTTTAAATGCAGGACTTTTACTTGTAACAGAGTATTCCTACACTCTGGTATTTTACACAGGTACAGTATCTGAGTACTTCTTCCACCTCTGGCTTTTACACCTGTTGAGTTTGGAAGGAAGCCAGAAGAAGGATAACATGGATTTCAAAATGTTCATGGTACGCAGCTGATGTTTATCTACATTTTAACCACACAAATAGTTAAACAACAAGTTCAAGAATGTGAGCTGAGACACGTCTTGTGCACAAGGAAGCAGAACACTAGCAGTCGAGTTTCTTTTTGATAAAGTTATTACCTTTAAAAAAAAAAGTGTTAGGTTTGCTTGCTTACTGCTCGCTCGGTGCACGTTATCAATATATAAACTGAAAACATCGCCTACCGTTTGGAGGTGACGTTCAAACGCGACGTATTTCCAACTTCATGCCACACTGGAGAATCTGACAGCCAGGTTTAAGGCAGCTATAGCAAGTAAGAAAAAAGAAAAACAGATAAAAAACTTCGTCCCACTGAATGTCCTTGTTACTTTGACTAAGCTGCTCCGGTCGTTTTAGTGTCAGTTTAGCTGCCTGGTGTTTAAAATCAAAACGTTGGTTCCAGCCGTTAGTTAGCACGCGTCTCTGTCAAAGCTGCTACACGGAAAGCTAAGCTAAAACTTTAAAAACGCCTCGGTTTTTATGAAAGACAAAGACTGAGCTCCGTCACCGAAAGCTGCTATCCACTTGTCTGTCTCTTGCTCACTGAACGACGGAGGTGAAACTGCAGATAGACCACTCTCATCCGCCTGTGTGAAGCTGTGCGAGGGCTCCATCTGCTGAACTCAGCTGGGTAAGAGGGATGCTCTCTCTCTTTGTGTGTGTGTGTGTGTGTGTGTGTGTGTGTGTGTGTGTGTGTGTGTGTGTGTGTGTTTACTACAGTAGGTACATTTACTGAAGTCTCAAGTTTGTTCTAAAGTGCAAATTTGAACAGACCTATCTATCTCCAATACCACTATATATTTCTCCTCCATTGCTTTTCAAAGGGAAACATTACAGGATAGTTTTACTCTGCTGCTACGCCTATATTTATTTGAGAAAATATGATGTATTGTTATGGATAAATGTAAGGCAGTAGAGTTTTGATCCTTTGAAATTCCCAAGTGACCTGGAGAAAGACACATACAAATAGATTAAAAAAAACTAATCATAGTGAGGAGCATATAAAAGAGGGCAGTGAAAAAGGAGCAAGTAAATAGCACTTTGAGTATTATCCCTATCACTTGTGCCATCTTGTTGATGGTAAACTTTAAGGTCGAAACAGTAGATGAGTTTACATTTGAATTGCTTTTGGCTGTGTGTTTTACAGCAATACAGCTGTAAGTAGTGTGTATCTTTAGGGCACTTTTATGGGATCAGACAAGATACTTTTAAGGGAAAAAGGCCAGAAATATAAATAAATCCAGATGAAACACAACATAGTTAAAAGACATGTACATATTCGGTCATATAGAAGGCTTTTCATATAATTCTATACATCCACTTTACAAAAAAAGTACATTTCATTGTGCAGGAGGGGGTTGCAGAGCCCTCAAACCTAAGAGAATGTAAAAAGTAATTTGCCTTTTTCCTGATTTCTCGGTATCTTTATTTCTGACTCTAACGACTTTGTAAAGCCAAAGGCAAGTTTTCGAGTCAGTGTCAACAAAAAAGTTATAATCTATTTGGGATGTACAAACGCCTGCAACAACTCTTAATTCAGACAGTGATGCCACTCCTCACATGTCCTCTCCCAAACTAAACTCTCACTGCTTCTCACAGTTGAGCTTGTGGACAAATCCACTATCTACATAATTCGATCCATCAAGATAAACCAATCTGGGACATACCAACCAGTAAAGCTGAGCCAGTTTTTATTTCATGTGACTCAGGCATGTCCTGGTCAATGACTATACTGTTCAGTTAAAATTATGTAGCTAAGGGGTAAATTATGGCCTTAGTTAGAAAAAGGCTGTCAACATAACTGAGTTTAATTTCAACAACAGTATGTCTTTTCCCTTGTGCTCTTCTTGGCAGGGCTTAAGAGTGCAACCTCTGTCACGAGTGTTGACTGTGTCCTGAATAATTTGTGATACGTAAAAGCAAATTGAATTTCACAGATCTCCCATTTTCAACTGCACATGCTTAAAACAGAGTTTCCTCTATTTGCAGATGTAGAGAGAGCTTGGTATCTGTTGCTTTCCCATTTTAAACAGATTATATTTGAGAGATTATTTTTTTATGGCCTCTACGAATAAATTCATCAGCCATAATCAACCATCAATCATTCTTGTCAACAAGTAATTAAATAAATTGTCCCTATCCGTATGTCTCTGGCATTAAATGCTGAACTAACACATTTGGATACAAATATTTAAAGTGCCTGATATCTGGTTATAAAACGCAGCCCTGTTGACATTTTGATACAAAAATGTTTACAATGAAACTATAATCTGCCACGAAAAAAAAATAATTTGCAAAAAATGTACACAATAATGAACAATAGGACTTCTGAGAGGTCACTGTATTTATAAAAAATGAACTCTGCACCAACATTTGTGTTTCTGGTAACAGGTCATTGGAGCGCTCATTCTTTTCTTAAAGCATTACACTATTTCTGTACTGTTTCTGTGTCTTAGCGCAGTCAGCTTGTGATCATTTGGATCTGTGTGACTGACTCAGACAGAGAGAAGGCCAGTCATGAGACCGCTCAGTGAAAGCGAACAATATGATGTGGTAAAGTCATCCTCAAGGCTTTATCACCAGACTCTTATAGAGATGCAATTTTTGGATTTTTTTAAATGGAAAGCCAGAACAGTGAAGAATGGAAAAGACACATATATGGCATACATGGTTAGGACTCAAAGGTGGAGTTTTGCGGGCCAGTACGACTCACTCCTCTTCCAGTCACAGGAAGCCAGTAGGAATGAGAGGAATGCAGTCAGGCAATACGGTGATGGAGGGAGCAGCAGTTGCAGGGCAAATTGCCAAAAAAAAGTGAAAGAAAAGGAGGGAGTCAGGGAAATGATAGTGAGAAAGTGATTAGGGAGTGAAAAAAGGCTAGGGCACGAATAGTTAAGATGCATGGCTCCAGAGCCGCAATGACACATGTAAGAGTAATTGTTTCGCTCTGATCTTTACACAGTTTAATGGCTAATGTGGGGGATATTGGAGTCAATGACGGAAGTGCCAAGGTACATTTGTGTGACCCCTGGAATGTGTGGAGTTATCAGTCAAACACATTTCCTGGTATCAGGAGGCTTCGGGTCCGCATTCAAGAATGTGTTATTCACTATGCAGCGGGTCATACTACCTCACATGCACACACATATCGCAAATTAACACATGCACACAGAAACACATAACACAGCCGCAGTTACATCTGTTTTTTCTTTTTTTAAGCTCATTGTTTTGCTTTTACTGCCACTTTCGCTGCACTAATCAAACCTGATAAGGCAGATTATTTGGCCTGCAAGTAACAAATGGTTGTTTTCATTATCGATTTATTTTCTAGATTGCTGTACACTAATTCATTGATTTTGTCAGAAGAAAGTAAAAAATGCCTAGTTATTGTCATGTAGCTCAAAGAAATTCAGTGCACTTTAAAATAAAACTGAAAAGCAGGGCATCTGTTTCTAAATGATCAATAGGTAGACCAATCATTGCAAGTCAATTAATTTTATTGTGTGGACAAGCTCAGGATTGATCTCAGTCGATACAGTATAACTGTACTCAGCTTTCCGAGCACAAAGCAGCAGACAGGCAGAGTAAGCAACTCGCTGGTGAACATGGTGAAGCATTAAGCTGCTGAAGAGCCAAATCCCTCAGTTGTTGGAGGACACCAGAAACACAAACACTTTCAAAGGAAATAATCTATCAATGTTGTTCCACTTCCCCAAATGGCCAAAAATAGCAGTTTATGCAGCTTTAAATCCCTATAGTTGAATGATTAAAAGAGAAAAGACATTCAACCAAACTATGAATCTACAGATCGTTGCCTTGTTGTATACATAAAAGAAAAAATGCTCCATTACGCATGTAAAACAGTGGTTGTGAAGTTCTTTAACTTTGCTTAAAAGAACATTTCACGTGAGCAGGTAGGCCACGCGAAGCTCCTGCTGGCAGCTGTGAGGTGACTTTGAAGCGAGAACGTGCTGGAGGCCGCTCGTTGCGGTGCGAGCTCTCTAAAGCCTTTCCATTCCAAACAGCAAAGCAGAGTCAACCCACAGAGGGGATACATAGCATTCAGCACTCGCCTAGTTTCTCTGGAAACTGACTGTGATGCTGGAAAGTGTTGCTTTACGACGCCTTCACACTCCTGTGTGCACACGTGTGGAAAAAGGTCAAAACATAAGAGTTGAGAACAGTGTGTACCCCTTTGAAAAGGTTTGTGGCGAATCTCTAAATTACATGTCAAACTGAAAAACCTGAGAGGTGACGATTTCACTGAAACCGCTGTGAAGTGAATGCTCATTTTGAAATCTCCTTACAATGTACATTCTTTATTGGGCTGTTGATACATTGAGAACTTTTATTTTCTAACATCCACATTTAATGAGAGAAAGTATACATTTGCAACAAGTAGAGTGCCATATATAATGCATGGGGTGATTATGTAAAGGAATGTAGTAAAAAGCTCAACCTATCATTAACATTAACTTTATACTTCCTTCTAAAAGGGGTTTCCATCGCCGTATAGTTGTTGTTGTTGTTGTTGTTGTTGTTGTTGTTGTTGCCACTATAAATCTCTTCATCCACTCAAAAAAATGTTGGCCTTTTTTTCATGTACAATTAAACTTCCCAATAGCAGTTACATTTCATATCCAGCGGATTCTTGCAATTTTCCACAAGGGGATGATACACAAATAAATGACTGCATTATTGATTGTTATCTAAAGAGTAACAACTGCTTGTTCAGGTGAACTTACTGTCAACCACATATTTGGAGATCCTTTTTTAATTCCTTTACAGCGCTCACTTGACCTCAGTTGGCAGCCATTGCTGTGATGAAGAACGGTCTTAAGAACGGAGAGGTGAACTTTTTTGGGTCGTCAAGATTTTATTATAAATCCTGATTAGTGTACTGGCTAAGCAATTTGGAAAATGTGCTAGAAGAATTACAAATGCAGTCATTTTGGTGACAGAAAGCAAAGATGCATTTAAGTTTTGATTGATTGGATATTTTTGGATAAAGTTGTCAGTGGTGTGCGTTTCTAAGTTTTATATTAAATGTTTAAAAGAAAAAAACAAATAGTTATAGATATTTATCAAAACGTTTGGTTAGGCTTTAATACTGTATGCAAGATT
This sequence comes from Notothenia coriiceps, assembly GCF_000735185.1. Lineage (NCBI taxonomy): Eukaryota > Metazoa > Chordata > Actinopteri > Perciformes > Nototheniidae > Notothenia > Notothenia coriiceps. Next base: position 679,408 of record NW_011349768.1, read on the forward strand.
GATGTCACAGCATTGAAACACACAACGTTGTTTTTCAAGACAGTGTGCCCTAAAGACACAATGTCTTGATTCAGACACTGTGAGACGCAGTGTGACCAGTGACCCTGACAGAGTGAGAGTTACGTCCCTGAGGGCCACTCCCAGCGCTCTGTGGCCTCTTAACCTGCTGCCCCTCGACCTTTGCAAACCAAACAAACTCAGTCCGATGATTTATCACAATGACAGATATATCCACCATCAAGTTCATCAAGACATTTTTACAGCTTTGCTGCTGAGACTGATTTTCCACGTTGGACGTTTCTTTTTTCTCCCGCGATATAATTAAAGATGCCTTCAGTTATCATATTGCGATTGGCAAATCAATTATTATGAGATAATCTGAGGTACAGGCGATTGATCATGCTTGAAGGTTGATTTGCTAGAACACATATCAAACTGCATGTTTTTGATGGGGTGGAATCTCTCTGTTTTTGTATCAGTTTAAAACTCCCTAAAACAGACATCTGTGTTCATCACCACAGGCTAAATAAACCATGAATGTTATCATTATACTCCTATTATCTTTCAGAGAGAGGAGTTACAGTCTAATTTATAGCCCAACAAACCACGTACACAAGTCTCTAAAAATGGAGCAGCACCAAGAGTAAAAATAGAGCAAAAATTTCGTGTTTTGGGCGAGAGAGGCTGAGGCCAGCATTTCATCTTATGCAGGAAGATTTATGTACAGAGCACAAAAACAAGGAAGGAGCGGTGAAAAACTAAACCTGCAGGAGACTCTTCTTACTTTATAATGAGATTGACCAAGAATGTGTAAAGCATGTGGCAGTACTGATGTGATGCATAGGGCTTGTCCAGACTTCTGTGTCCTGGGCAAAAATTCACAAATAAGATGAATCAGGCACATCAACTTTTTTTCCAATTTTTGCTGTACTTGCCTAAAGGTCCATCAGCACAGAGGACAGCCGCTGTTGTGACAGCAACTCTCACTGTGTCACATCTTTACATTTTTCTGGGCAAATACTCTTTCTCATTTCCGTCTCTTTGATCCGTCTAACTTAGTATTACAGTGAGGGACTGTTGTTGTGCGTCTCCCTCATTCTTTGCACTTTAATACTTTTTCTGGACAGACTAGCTCTCCAGGGTGGGTGGGTCTGTTTCCAATTTTCACCCCTTCCCCGTCCTGAGAAAGGACACTTTGAAAACCAAACAAATAAAAAACCCAAAAATGAGCTACAGTTATTTCCTTTTTTCTCGCTGCTGCTCACCACAATGTTTCTTCTTGCACATTTTATGTGATTTGCAGATATAGGAATGTAAAGTGTAGCAGCTTCACTTGAACAAACCTAAAAACATCTTAAATGAAGCAAAACAAAAACTGACCATCTGCCGATAGTCACAGTGAAGATGAACCAAAGCAACAAAAAGATACAACACTTTTTCCTCAGCAGCTAAACTTCTAAAATCCTCTCTTTAAAATATAATAAGATGCCAAACTTCCAATTCAGTCATAACAGAACACTTTTTCACAGATTGATATATGATGTGAACATTTGCCTACCAGTTTTGGGTGCTGACATCCAAAGAGGGGTCCGTCAACAAGCCAGTCCGTCACAGAGGCCGTGGTC
>NW_011349768.1:681072-681336 GCF_000735185.1 Notothenia coriiceps
ATCCTGCTCTGACAGGGGGAGTGGTGCGGCAGCCCGGCTGTGCACTGACACTGAGAGTCACAGTCAACCCTCTGACTTTACTGTGTCTGGCACTTCCTCTCATGTGAGCCCTCTCTCTCTCTCCTTCTCTCTCCTTCTCTCTCTCTCTCACACACTTAATCACTCCCCCTTATTCTCCCTCTCAGAAGAGACACAGTTGCTCTGCCCTATCAGCCCCATGTTACTTTTTGTCAGTGCTGCCCCTGCACCAGAAGCGCCGGGGAT
>NW_011349768.1:681348-689014 GCF_000735185.1 Notothenia coriiceps
GGGGGTGTATCTTGTGTGTCGGATAGAAAGACAGATTGTGTAGTCGCTTCTGTCTAAAAAGACAAAAGCAGGAAGTGTTGCCTAAGGATGCATAAAGTACATAGGACAGAAGTAAAGAAAGCTGCATCAAGCATTACAAGTGTTAAAAGACATAATGGTACACATATAGCTTGTCAAAGGCAGACCAATAACACTGCAAACACAGATCTACAAAGCAAGGTCTGTTGTTGGTGTTCCCCACTTTGATTTGACACCATAGCAGTTGCACCAATTCACACCAGCTATGTAGCTAGAAATGTGTGAATTTCTTGTGTAAAGATTTTTAACACGAAGACAGACAAAACAAACCATTATATCATATATTATTTTTTCTTCTTTAAGTATAGATCATTTACTTATTTAGTTGGATTGAATTAGCGCGGGAATTTATGAGACTTTTTGTAAATAGTTTCAGCAGGTGGGATATCCGATTCTCATGTTCGAGCAGCTGGAACCAGGGAATGTTGGATGTTTTGGTTCAAAAAATGTTCACTGAAATCATTTTTAGTATGGGATGAACAGGATAGAAAAGTCAGTTTTGACATTCGATTTTTCAACTTCATCAGTCAGAACACAAGTGATTTCAAACAAACACACTGAATACATATCTCCCTTGGTGAAGCTTTAGCAAATGTGCTTAACTTTCAATCCAATAAGTAACATTTTCAAATTCCTATATTGCAACCATTTTAAATAGTGATGTTTCAGACTTTTTTACAATAAAAAAAAAGAAATGGTGATGGGAATACACTCTCTTTGGAAGACATTCATGTCATTGAATGTGTTTCCTGTCCTCTTATTATGAAATGATCAATACAATCAACATGTTTGCTCTTATCAAATCAACGTATCTTTCATCTGACCCACCGTAAACCTTTCAGCGGACATTACATGCCACAGACAGACATAACAGGGCAGTAGCAGGTAGCAGACAGCAGCTTCAACAAACATTAGTCCTGTTTAGTTAAATTAACCTGAGTGCACTTCCCTCTGTCTGTCCGAGAGAAATGTAGCTAAAGAGGTCGACAACCCTCCTGACCTCAACTGCTGTGTGGTCTGGCCGCCTCAGATACCGCGCTATGGATTAGCTTTCTGGTTCAGATGTAACTTCATCCTTTGGGAAAACATACTGACCAAAGGAAACCCTTGTTTGGGGGTTATGACCCTTTATCCTCAACAAACTCTATGAAGAGAGGAGGATTGTGATTGTGAAGAAAAACTTAAAGGCAACAAATTGACGTTTGTTTCTAGAACTTCAGTGGTAGCATTTTCTGCCTCTTCAAACAAGTATTTATTGAGTGTAAAGAAAAGCTTTCGTCATGTGTTTCAGAAACTTCCCAGAATGTCAACTTAGCCAACATGAGAGCATGTGGGTTTTATTATGCATAAAAGAAACAATCTGCAGTAGATAAACTCATTTTGAAACCCCTGTGGACACAAATTCTTTACAATCTGGTGTAATCAAAGGGAATTTGGAACACTCACAAGTCTGGGGCTGGGTTGATACAAATATGTAACCTGTTCCTTTTGGAGCACAGAGGAAAAGGAGACAAAAAAGACGTGAAATCTGATAAGAAGCAGGTTAGGAGTCCTTGAGGAATATAATGCATCATCTGGAAACGTGAGGTGCACGCAGGCTGCTTAAACTCCCCAAAGAGTAGCGTGAGGAGAGGCGGTAGGAGAGGGGGAGCCTTTATCTGCCAGAGCAGTAGTGACGGATCACAAGAAGAGAACATACTGAAAACCTCCTTTATGATTGCCCATCATGGCATTTGCCAGAAAAAGTGAACAGGGATGACTATGTTATATGAAAATATAATATAGTTACCATATTGTCACCTTACTTCTTTTAGCATTTGAAGTGTTAAATGTTTTTGAAATAGTGTGGATTCCTGAGTTTGACAAAACCAAAATATTATTTCGTTTTTAGAGAAATATAAACATACCTTTCTGCACAACCGTTTTTTTCAATTGCTAAAACCTTTTAGATCCAGGTCTAAAAATAGAAAAAAATGTCTCCAAATGTTAGACTACATCTGTCCAAAAAAAATTATGGTTTCTGACATTTTATATATTTGTTTTAGTCAAATAATCACATGAAAAGCCCAGCGTCTACTGTGCTACAGTCCTTCTATCAATACCCTGTCTGTGGCTCGTTGTCAGGTCACAGATAAAAACCTTGATTGTTTAAAAAAAGGCAAACTTTTGTTCTGTTTTTTCTCCAAAATCTTTCTTAAACCTGAGTCATTATTGCTTTAACAAGGACTTATTTCAGCTACGATTTACACGTGTGGTCTGCAAAATCAACCATAGTGTCTTTGTCAATTTTTAATGTGGGACTAATCACCTTTTGCTATGTTTCTATATTTATTTATAATTTTGTTGGGAAACACTGTAGGTCTGGGGCTTAAAGGATGCTATATCACGACTTAACTAAAGAACAAAATGTTCTTCGTCTTTAGTTCATCTTTCATTGGATTTGTTTAAAAAAAACAACAAAAAAACAGAATGCCACCAGACTTTTCCATTATACAAACAATATTACAAATACAGTCATCCTTTTTTCCCGTCTCTTTATATTACATTTAAAAGGGTTCAATAGCAAAAAAACAAACAAAGCAACTGTTGCTGTCTAGACCACAAAAGGTCGACATCGATAAGTCGTGGTGACCTCCTGAAGAAAGCGCTCACACACTTCCAAGAATGCTGGCTGTTGTGCTGCGGCCCGGCCGTCTCTCACAGGAAGGGGGGGTTTCCTGAAAGGTCACGGTTGTTCCAGCAGACCAAACACTGGCTAATTGCTTTGTTGTTTGTCGGCCTGGTGCCTGTTTTTCTGTTGCACTTTCCCTTTGTTTAGAATTCCCAAGTATATTACCTGAGCCTGTGGCCAAGAGATGTGGAGGACGGAGAGGGAAGTTTGAAGCGTGGGAGACAAAGGAGGGGGAGGTTGAGCGGTGAAAATACGAAGGCAGCGGTTGCACGGTGGATGCCGTGATTAGGCCGTGAAGGAGCCCCCCATCTCTCAGGCTAAAAATAGCGGGAGTAGGAAGGTGCTTATAGGGGGGGGGGACAGGACAGGCAGAGAACGCAGTAATTGGCAAGAGGCAAACAGCTGGGGGAGTGTGTGTGTGTGTGTGTGTGTGTGTGTGTGTGTGTGTGTGTGTGTGTGTGTGTGTGTGTGTGTGTGTGTGTGTGTGTGTGTGTGTGTGTGAGAGAGGGATTGTATCTATACAGCCGGTGAACATGCATGAGTAAATTCACGAGTGCTTGTCGTGCATTTCGGAGTTGTAGGGCATGTGTTCGTGCCTGCCATGACTGGAGCTGCCTGATCGAGTTTGACACATGTTAGTGTGTGTGAGCATGTTCCTGTGTTTCTATATTTATGAGGACCGAGTGTACCCTTAAGGCCAGTAAAGCGAGGTCCTGCGAAGTGAGGACACGATGCCTAAAGATATTCAATACTCCATAACACAGAAACATGTCTAAGAAGCTCAAACTAATCAAAAGTTTCTCTGTTGATCATGTGATGTGAATAAAAGCCACGATACAGACCATGTATTTCTGACAAAACAACCAGAATCAAAATACTTGATCTAAGTTGAGTTACACTTTGACAATGAAATTAAATAAAAAGATTAGATTAGATATAACACTAGACAGTATATTATTTATAGAATACCCAGTATTAAATATACAGAGTAAGTTAGAATACACTGTGATAGGCCACCCGACTACTAAAAGTACTGTAAACATAGATAAACTCAAGTAGAATACGAATAATTATATAATTTTAAGATTTAAACAAAATATGAAATTAAAAAAATGGAATCAGACTATTTTACAAACACAATAAGTTAAAGTAAAGGTGCAACACGAAATTGAAATTAAATAAAGTAGGATAATTTTATTTATAAAAACAACAAGTTAAAGTAAGAAAATTGCAATAAATAGATAGAATGTTTAAAATATATATTTAGATAATTAATGTAATAAAATATAATAAAATATTAATATATAAACTCATAGAGTATAGTATACAAACAAAAATAATTGAAATACAAATATTGTCAAATTAAACACTTCTAAAGTGGTAACAAATGTTTTAAAAATACTACATTTTGCAATCAGTGAACATTTTCATTTTTCGGATCCAGACCCCCAGATTGGGAACAACTTTATATACACCAACTGATTACACTTCGACTTACTCACAGTATTACTGATGCCACCACATTATATTGTTTTCAAATGCAAATTAAAGTATAAAAATGCAGTTTATACCACCAGATCACACCTTGCTCTCTTAGCTCCCAGGTTAATGCAATCCTAGAGGGAGAAGGAGTCAAGGAGGTGAGTGGGGAAAATAGATATAAAAAAATATATAAATCCTAAATCCTATTGTTGTAATCCCCAATCCCCCGAGCTGTGATGTTGGGTGAAGAAGAGGAAGATTAGCGGTCCGGCTGCCGCTGCACTTTCAGGGGAATCAAACGCTAACGTTAACGTTTCTCACCACAAGTAGCAGGAGCACCGTGGGCTCATCTGACCCACATCTGGCACAACAAACCTTTTTTTATGTCGAGTTATTTTTGTACAGATGATGAAAGCTGGAGGTGAATTCCGGTTATCCGAGTGTGGCGTTGGGTTAATGAAAGAGCTCATTTAACGTCAACATCTTATTTCAGAAGCAGGTTTAATGCCAATAAGGTTATTATGTGAGGTTAGTACACAGTCTACAAACTAAATAAACCAACGACTTGACTCACAATATTGATTTTTTAAATTATTTTATTAATTTAAAAATGATTCCCTGATTTATTTCCTGTCTTCTTCTGCTGTTCCCTTTAGTGTTTACTTCATGTCTTTCTTCTGCTGTTCCCTTTAGTGTTTACTTCCTGTCTTCTTCTGCTGTTCCCTTTAGTGTTTACTTCCTGTCTGTCTTCTTCTGCTGTTCCCTTTAGTGTTTACTTCATTGCAGTCTTCTTCTTCTGCTGTCCCCTTTAGTGTTTACTTCCTGTCTTCTTCTGCTGTTCCCTTTAGTGTTTACTTCCTGTCTTCTTCTGCTGTTCCCTTTAGTGTTTACTTCCTGCCTGTCTTCTTCTGCTGTTCCCTTTAGTGTTTACTTCCTGTCTGTCTTCTTCTGCTGTTCCCTTTAGTGTTTACTTCCTGTCTTTCTGTCTTCTTCTGCGATGCCCTTTAATGTTTACTTCCTGTCTTCTTCTGCTGTTCCCTTTAGTGTTTACTTCCTGTCTTCTTCTGCTGTTCCCTTTAGTGTTTACTTCCTGTCTGTCTTCTTCTGCTGTTCCCTTTAGTGTTTACTTCATTGCGGTCTTCTTCTTCTTCTGCTGTGCCCTTTAGTGTTTACTTCCTGTCTCTCTTCTTCTACTGCTCCCTTTAGTGTTTACTTCCTGTCTGTCTTCTTCTGCTGTTCCCTTTAGTGTTTACGAGTCTTCTTCTGGTGATTTCTCTGACCTCAGGCACTCTCTTTTAACCCCTTTCTTTCTCTTGTTCCTCTATAAAAGGAATCCTAATAACAAACAATCTTTTTGACATAATAGGTGACTTCAGGTGGTTCTTAAATAACACGGTCCGTTCTCATGTTGTGTTGCTGAAGGTGAAGTTAGGACAAAAGCTGAACATGTTTATTTGTGTTCATTTAGACGTGACTGATGAGCTATTCCTATCTCGAGGTGAATTTAGGTAACTCTATAGTCTATTTGTCACACTGTGTGATTTATTTATTAGGGATTTTCCACCCTGAACATTTAGCAGGAGATGAATGTATGTGAATCTACACTTAAACAGTTACTTCTGCCTTTTCACACAGCCTTTTCACACATGATGAAAGATAAATGTACTCTAAGCACGGTAAGGCAATTTAATGAAAGCATCGACCCAATGACAGAGATGTTACTGAAAGTGGAAATTAATATTGAATGGAAATGTAATGAAAACAGAATGAGCTCCACAGCTTGAAAATAAGATAAAAACAGGACAAATGCAGCAAAACGATCAAAACTTGTGACACATTTTTAATAAATCTCCTCGGGACTATTATTCATTTTAATAAAGCTGTACCTCCAGGACAGGAAGCTTCAATCTACCTCCATGCCTGTTTTCTTTCCAAATTAGATGAAAGCCAAATTCAAATGTGTGCTTTCAGTGTCAGACAATTACATTTCATAAAGGTCTGGCTATTAAACCTTTATTATATTTGGAAAGGAAGGCATTCAAGGAATAATGAATTTCTAGAAAGTGTACTTATTAGCAATTATTTCTGCAGAGAGTTAGATTTGAAAGATCAACGCCATTCTCATAACTCTTATATTAGTTCAACACAAAGACAGGACTGCTGCTTTAAATGCAAAAAGATAAACTTAAGTTAATTTTAATTGCTTCATAGTTCAAGCAAGAGGATAAAGAGACAAAAGAATAACCTATACAGGGTTAATACTATGGATTCATATTCAAGATCTTTAGTTCAAGTAAGTTATTAACATGGAAAATTGCTCAATTTCAATGAAATGTTGATGGTAGCATGTCAGCAGTTTGTAATCCTACAGTGTGTTGGAGATGATTTGTAATTGCTTTTAAGACCTTTGTGTAATGTATACCATAATAATACACAATATTCTATAAATCTGCATCATATATTTGTCTTAAAATCTGAAAAAAATAAATAAAAGTGGCATGAAACGGAGGGAATTTAGTCAAATATACCTAAATATAATTGCTATCCACCGTTTGTATCATCACCTTGAAATATGCAAAACGTAAGGAAGCATTTTTCCACTAGAAACTGAAAGGACTTCTAAGGACATACGAAAGAAAACACCAAGAGGAATTTGCATTTGAAACAGGATTTCGCCGAGAGCGTTTCATAATGCGGTCAAACTCTAGAAATCATTCTAAAGTGTTTTTTAATTCAGCTCCTCTGGCGTTTTCACTTCGAGCACTGTGAGACAAAGAACTGCAGAATGAATTTCAAAGAATTTAAGATAAGATAAGATAAGAAGTACTTTAGTGATCCAAAGTTGGGAAATGTTTGTGTTGCAGCAGCATAAAAAGAAATGGGATTGTACAATAAAATTAAAAGACAAAAAATAAACATTTAAAAATGTCAACATCTCAATGGCAAGAAGACAATCCGTACTAGAAAATATACATGTTAAATTACAAATGTAAATGTGCACCGTCAATACGATCATCACCATTATACAGCAGTGGTGACACAAAGTGAGAGGAAAAGGGAGGCAGTCCTTGGGCGTCTTAATCAACCTTCGCTGGCCAGTCCCTCTAATGTGAGTCTAATGTGATCCCCGGACCTCCATTATGTCTCTGAGAGGGCGATCAGTCAGGATTCAGCTCTACAGAGACAGCTCTTTTTGTCCGGAAACAATGAACAAGTGGAGAGGAAAGGAGCAGAGGAACTAAGAGTGGTGCAGGGATGATGTGTTTTTGTAGGTTGACTCAGATGTTAGCATCGCAAGAACGCCAATGGGGTTTTTCCGTGTGATTTTGGATTATGTCAGAAAATAATCTCTGAGGCAAAAAAAACATTTGTAATACTTACACGTTTTGTTCATCAGGATAATCTCCACATATTAACACGCTGTTCCCTTTAGTG
>NW_011349768.1:689059-692032 GCF_000735185.1 Notothenia coriiceps
CTACGATGAAGTCCCAGCCGACGATGAGATGTTTGTTGTTAAAATTTGTTAAGAAAGTCCAAAATGTTATTTGAGTGGTGCTTGTGTGTCTCAACATAGCGCTGTGTATATGAGTGTCTGAAGTTATCTTTGTGTGGAGGCGCGTGTGGACGGGTGTCCGGGAGCGGACCAAGTAGTAGGGTACGTACGACAAGATGGGCCGGGCATGCCTCTAGACAAGGGTTAAGTAAGGAACCCTGTACAATCCTATAGTCCACGGACGTCTTCTTATTGAACGATCTTTGGGGTCTTTGTCTCCAACCTTAAAAAAAAGACCATAGTCTGAAATGAGGTGATGAATAAAAAGACTGCTTGGACAAAATTGAAACGCTGAAGATGTACAACTTTGGTTATATGGACAGAAAGATGAAGAATGTAAAACCTTGTGTTTATGGACATGAAAGATGAAGAATGTCAAAACTTGTGTGTTATTGGACTGAAAGATGAAGAATGTAACTTGTGTTTATGGGACATGAAAGATGAAAGAATGTACCAACTTTGTGTTTATGGACATGACGAAAGATGACAGAATGACAACTTGGGTTTTTAGACATGAAAGATTAAGAATGTACAACTTTTGTGTTTATGGACATGAAAGATGAAGAATGTACACTTGGGTTTATGGAGCATGAAAGATGAAGGTGTAAGTTTGATTTCCTTTGGTCGAAAACCTTTTACCTCTTCATCTTTCATGTCCGATAAACCCAAGTTGTTACATTCGTTCATCTTTTCATGTCCATAAACACAAGTTGTACAATTCTTCATCTTTCATGTCCATAAACCCAAGTTGTACATTCGTTCATCTTTCATGTCATAAACACAAGGGTTGTTACATTCTTCATTCTTTCATGTCCATAAACACAAGTTGTACATTACTTCATCTTTCATGTCCAATAAACACAAGTTTTACATTCTTTCATCTTTCATGTCCATAAACACAAGGTTTTACATTCTTCATTCTTTTCAGTCCATATACACAAGTTGTACATTCCTTCAGTTTCATTTGTTCAGCAGTCTTTTTATTCATCACCTCATTTCATGACTATGGTCTTTTTAAGGTGGAGACAAAGACCCCAAAGATTCGTTCGAATAAGAAGACGTCGTGGACTATAGGATTGTACAGGTTCCTTACTACCCTTGCTAGAGGCATGCCCGCCCATACTTCGTCGTACGTACCCTACTACTGGTCCCTCTCCGTCCCGTCCCGTATAGAGTTACCTTGTTTGGATGGTTGTTGTCAGGGACCACTCATTTGTTGAGACTTTCTTACATTTTACATCTCATCACGTCGAGCTGGACTTCCCATCGGTAGAGTAACCAAGGACGCTGTGTGTAGTTACCTCAAAGTGACCTAAAACCTAATAAAGTCTTTACGCTAGAAGACCGTTTGTGTGTAAATACTATGAATGTGCTAAAACAATGCGTCCTATGTAGAGTGTATAATTGTGGGTGAATTCCTGAAAAACTTCATTTTTGGATTACAACCCGATATATTCCCTTGATGTCGTGCCAGGTTATGAAGGCAGTGGTGCGATTCGATTTCCTCCGATTACAACGCCTTATACTTTCTTGATGGTCGTGCCAGTTGTACTGAGTGCGTGTGTCGATTCGATTTCGCCGATTACATCCGGCAATACTGAAAATCTGTTGTTCTGATGAAACAATCGTGTGTGTTTAGATGTACAGTGGAACACCTCATAAGACGTGTATGAGTATTCCAGCATTTTGTTTGTAGAGAAGTCGAACACAATTACGTATTGAGTAAAGGTCCAAAAAACTCCCTGGAGTAAGGACGTGGTGAGACCCCTGAGAGTACACCAATCGTGGCCGATCCTTTCTTTAACCATTTTACAAAAAAAAAGGTTAGTCCTTACGAGGGTCGTGCCCTCAAACGTACCTCTTTTCGTTTTTCGTTGGACGAGACGTCTTGTGTGTTGGTTTTCCAACCTCCCAGAAGGTGTCGGGCGTTTGTTGGTGGGGTTGTGTGGGTGGTTGTTGTTTGTGTTTTCCCATCTGACCGTGACTAAAATCCATGTTTTGGTTGTTTGAGATTGTTTATATTAATGTCCAATTTAGACGTTGCTGGTCATTATTGTCGTTTTAAAATAAACCTAATTAAGAAATTTAAGGAAAATCTTGTGTTGGGTTTCGACAGTGTTTTATACCTTTGACTCGCCCTCCGTCTTTGCGTGTGATTTCTGAATCTTTCGATTGTGCGAATCACACATAGATGGAAAAGACCTGTGTGTTTCGATGTCTTGTTGATGTCAATATTATAATAAATTAAGAAGTGACAGCCCAGTGAGTAATGACCGAGCACCTCCGCGGATGACTTGAAAAGTAGACTTGCGAAGGGCCCCCTGCCTCCTTTTCTCTTCGCCGAAGAAGAGGGTAAAGAGGGCACCAATAATAGGTTTTTCCATGGTTTTTGAACTTTTACCATGAAAAATAAACTTACATTTATAATACAAACCAAAACAACAAAGCACCCCGTTCGCGGTGTCACTTACTTCGGGAAGTTTACCCTAAAATTTTGAGAAATGGTACTTCTGGGTATCCGGGCCCGGTGAGCAGAGTATTAGAATATTGTAACCGCCTATGACTAAGCCGCTAGGCCGGTTTTTTAACCGCTAGCCTCCCGTAGATTTGTTATTAACTTCGAAAGGAGTGCTAAGAAAGGAAGAAGCCGAGCCCGTCTTGTCAGCTCGAGAAGGGAGTGATTGCTTTTTTCTAGTGGGAACCCATACTCGAAGCGGCCTCCGGCCTCCCTGTTCCTACCACCCAGCTAGCTAAAGACCCGAAAAGCGCCCGCGCTTTTCCGCTTACCCGTACGTGGTGCGAAGACCGACACCTGCGTTTGAGACTGAGAAGTCTTGCAGATGCACAGGCAGTTTGTTTCTTCTTAGGCCTACCGGAGTTGTGTCCATGAAATTG
>NW_011349768.1:692062-704584 GCF_000735185.1 Notothenia coriiceps
CGTGTCGATTTTGGATTATGTCAGAAAATAATCTCGGAGGCAAAAAAAACATTTGTAATACTTACACGTTTTGTTCATCAGGATAATCTCCACATATTAACACCACTACTTTATGATTTCTGAAGTAAAAACCTAATGTTGGGCTATAAAGGAACTACAGCACGGTCACATGACTTCACGTCACCACCGCTAAGCTAAAGGTGGCTAATGTTGGGCTATAAAGGAACTACAGCACGGTCACATGACTTCACGTCACCACCGCTAAGCTAAAGGTGGCTAATGTTGGGCGTTATGACTTTTAGTCGTTTCATTAAGACACTTGTTAGCAACCGCCATTTTTTAATTCACTTGTGGAGTATTTACTGACATATTTTAGGTCGTAAAACAAACATCTCTTCAGCTTGTGTTAATGCTAACTCATTTCCAGGTTTGAGGACTCATTCCTGCACCACTCTGACTCTATGTGGTTAGAAGGCTAGGAAAGATTGGTAAAATGTTTTTTTTTCATCCAGGAATGCCTCCCAGCACGGAGTTTGCCATGGAGAAAATGAACCCTGCTCTGAAGACTAACAACAAAGTGGAGGGGACTCCCAAGCCCGAAACAACAACAACAACAACAACAACAACAAAAAAGGTAGAATGAAATGATTTTAGTAAAAAAAAATCTACAATAAATTAATAAGTTAATCTGCAGAAGTAATTATCAGCAATTATTTGGATAATTGCTTAATCCTTTAGAAAAAGCTGTCAAATATGGAAACTTGAGCGGAGCAAAACGCACACTAAGAGTTAGAGCTAACACGCTTAGTGTTATCTACCTCTGGAACAAGCTAAACTAGTTATACATATATTTATTCTTCACTGTCGGGTCACTCATTACTGGATCAGTGAGCTGCATGAGACGGATTCATCTGACGGGCTGTCAGGAGAGGGAGGGGAGAAAAGAGAGCGCTTCTGCTCATTTCTCCCGTGTTATTATCCAAAGTAAACTTGAATAATGTACTTTATTTGAATGTAGAAATGAGCAGAAGCGCTCTCTTTTCTCCCCTCCCTCTCCTGACAGCCCNGTGTGTGTGTGTGTGTGTGTGTGTCTCTGTGTGTGTGTGTGTGTGTGTGTGTGTGTGTGTGTGTGTGTGTGTGTGTGTGTGTGTGTGTGTGTGTGTGTGTGTGTGTGTGTGTGTGTGTGTGTGTGTGTGTGTGTGTGTGTGTGTGTGTGTGTGTGTGTTCCAGCTGTTCTGAGGGAGGATGATAACAGATAGGAAGGGGGGGGAAAGGGGAGGAGCTGCAGGGAGGCAAACTGTCCTTAATTTGTTTAAACCGAGGGATTTTTGGATTACCTTTGGCAATTAATCTCGTTACATCGCAGAGGGAAGTCTGCTGGAGGTTTAAAGTCAGTCAGCGGTCGATGAAGGGCAACAACTGACCTCTCAGGACGCTGAAGTACTTCAAATACTGTCATGATGAAACCAATAACAATATATTAAAAACATAATCTACCCAGAGCTACAGGCAGGGATTCAGGAGAAAGATAACCCAGGTTTGTAATGACTTTATGTGCCTTCTGATCCAATATTCTACTGAGGTATTCACACCAGAGGTGGAAGAAGTGCTTAGATCTATTACATAAGTAAACGTAGTATTGCCATTTTGTATAAATACTATACTACTAGTATACTAATGCGTCTAAACTGTTGGTTTGTTTAATGAATAACACAATGTCAAATTGTATTGACTATTTTTATGCAAAAATCTTAATTTGTAAAGCCTTAAAATACATGTAGTTGAGTAGAAAGCACAATATTACCCTTTGAGTTATTTGGGAGTAGAAGTGGCATCAAAATAAAACACTTAAGTAAAATACTTGAATTACTTTCGTCCTCTGGTTAACGTTATGCAAAAAGCTACCCAGCCAGTAACTGGTTGTTTGGTAGCTACTTTGCTATTAAGCTAGCTTTGTGTTCACGTGATTTCATTATTATTTCTAGGCTCCTGTAAAGAGTTACTTATGTTGTGTTCAATGTCTGTAACCACTGTCACAAACAATGTTATTTAAAGCTCCTTTAAAAAGAGTTTAATCGATCCTAGTGTTAAGCTTAGCTAACAAGCTAACGCGCTAATGCGCTACACAGCTATGTAGCTAGCTATCTGTCTGTTGTGTGGGAACTACACATTCCTTGACTCCAATAAGGTTGTTTTTANCACGAAGTCTCGTAAAATATCGCAACTGCTCGCGAGATCTGTGTGACGTCAGGGAAAGCTGGCTTAGACATAGTGGACACTGACAGCGTGGGATGCTGGTTGCCATATTTGGTAGTGTTGCTAAGCTAACTCCTTTGTATGTATGGTGATATAGTGTCTGCCGAAAGAGCAACACTTCACCCAGACAATGTCAATATGCTGTTGTTCTTGAACAAGAACACATAGACTTGTACTCTTGCATATTGAGTCTTGTATGTACATCAATATGTATGTAGTTGTGTTGTGTAGTTAGTAACACATGTAGAGTTCTAGGAAAGACATGGTGTAGACACAAGTTGGAAGGGGGCACAATAAACCTGACGAGTTTGAATTTGAGTTGATTATGAGTTTATTTTCAATTGATAATTAGCTCACAATAAGTTCACTTTAGTTACTCACACAACTTGACACAAGTCCGGACTTATAAGTCCGGACCTGAACCTGAACCTCTGGACTTGAGTCCGGACCTGAACCTGAATGTGAGTCCAGGTACACAGCACTAGGTATGGCCCTACAATATATCATTTAAATATAGCATGATAATACATAATAATAATAATAATAATAATATGTAATAATACATGATAATCCTTTAATACAAACAATGTTATGCATGAATCATGCCTTCACAACACAGATAATATCTTAAGATCAACAATAGAAATGTTGCACATTCTTACAAATGCCTTCAAATCAATGAATTTGAGTGTTTACACATTGGTTCCAGTTTTCTAAAAGTTTCATTAAAATCTATTTACTGAATAGGAAGAAAAGGGAAGATTGTAACATGGTTAAATACTTCCAAAACTGTAGCATGAGAGCAGCATGTAACAGCTGTAGCAACTGAAACAAAAATAGCACATGCTTTATGTTGGTGTAGTATTATTAATATTCCATAGTTCAGTAATAATAAATACTCTACTACAAGTCAAAATCCACAATTCAAAACATTTCTTATGTAACAGTATTATCAGCGAACATAAGCTGCAGTAGAATGTTCCCTCTTTGTATTCTATCATTAAAGCTGAAGGTGAAACAAATCTAAAGTAAGTCAGACATATGTAGTGTGTGTGTGTGTGTGTGTGTGTGTGTGTGTGTGTGTGTGTGTGTGTGTGTGTGTGTGTGTGTGTGTGTGTGTGTGTGTGTGTGTGTGTGTGTGTGTGTGTGTGTGTGTGTGTGTGTGTGTGTGTGTGTGTGTGTGTGTGTGTGTGTGTGTAGTAGATAAATGGATTAATTTTTCACCCATTTTTAAATGGACTTAATTTATCAAATAAAATGTTATACAAATTGCTAAACTGTGCTTTTACATTAAATAACTTCTACTAACTTTTTAGATATTTCTCAACGCGCTATACTTTGACTTTTCTTGTACTTTACAACATGGAAGGATTTCTTTTGACCTTATGTCACTTGTTAGTCGCTTTTACCCAAAGCAACATCCATTCAATACTGTGGAGAATCCCCACAGGAGCAACTTGGGGTGAAGTGTCTTTCCCAACAACATGCTGTCTGCAGTGGGGATCGAACCGGCTCCCCTGATCGAAGATCAACGCACCAACCCACTGAGCCACAGCCTGACTTTTCAACATACTGTACTATTTTTTTGTCATATGTGCTATGATTTTTTACCTAATTTGTGGCATACTTTTCCACAACCTTTTTTGTATTTTTGAACCTACTTTACAAACTTTTACTTTAAAAACAATATTTGACAAACTACACTATGACGTTCTTTCATATGCTTAGCCCAGATAAACTTGACTCTTTTTCACATACTGTACTATAACTTATTTCATACTTTGCAACATGTTATGATTCTTTTTCAAATATTTTTTTACGTATTATTCTCTGAATTATTTAAAATACTACGTTATTATTTCTTGATATTTCGATTTTTTAAATTATATTTCAACATACTATACTATGACTTTCAAATGCAAAATCTCAGTAACGTCATTCTTAAAATAAATACATGTAGTGGTATTAAATAAAAGTACTTAGTAAATGTACTTAGTTACTCTCCTTCCCTGCATATCCATGTGTTGTGTAGAGGCACAATGTAGAGGTGTATTGTGGGTAATTGCACGTGAAAGCAGGCTCTAAATAGACGTGCATTAGTCTCCGTTAATCCACTTCAACTAATCTTTGCCAGGTTTAAAAAACATCCTCCACTAACGTCAAATTAAAGGTTTCCCCAAAGCACAAACTTCCCCATTAACATGCAGTCATTAAATAATACAGAAGGACGTCAGAATGATATTAAAGTGTAAAATCCCATAATTTAAGTGGCTTTCCTCAACGGATTAATGACTGAAATGCACGGAGAGCGACAGAGGAAATGAACTGCAGCTGATATTAGTTAGTAATGGATCTGCTGTAAAGGATGCTTTATTATTTAGTTATATTAAAGTAAAAGCATCTTATTAAATGCAAAAGGTTGACTGCTTTTCTCTGTTTCAGTGAATCAGTTAGATGCATTTTCATTTGTGCATAATTAGAGACAGTAAGAGGAATTCATTTGTAAAAAAAGGAGCAAATAAAGAACTATTTAAAAACTAGTTTTGAAACTGTTATACAATAACATAAAATAAAATTCATGTTTACAGGAAATGTAAATATACAAAAAGTACAATAGGAATTTGAGAACATATATAGTATACGTGCAGTGTAATCTGAATTTAAAGTGGGTTTGTAGATGACAGAGTATGTAGAGCTCTGAGTGGAAGAGACCCATTCAAACACATAATGAAGCTTTGGTAACACACGATATTTAAATGGGCGTTAAAACAAAGAAAGCATCCGATAACTCACCTTAATGAGAGTCCGTTTCCTCAGGTCCTGGGTTTTATTTGAGTTATTTCCAGCATGCGTGTCCTCCTGACAGATCCTCACTGACTGAGTGTTGCTCAGAGTCACCCCCCTCCCCCCCCTCCCTCTGTGTTAATCTCTATAATATCCTCTCTGCCAACTACTTACCGTTCTCCTCCATCTTGAAAACACACACCATGCAACGCTGTCACTTTAAATCTTATTTCTAAAGGAAACTGTTCAGAAAATATTCAATATATTCTTGAGCCATAGATATTCAATGTTTATATTATACATCTTATAGAATAGAATATATTTGTACTGTCATCATACAAAGTACAACGAAATGTCTTTGGCAACTCTCACTGCAGTAAAAAAAATACAGACATAAATGAATAAATAAATAAATAGTGGTAAAAGCAGAGGTAGTAGCAAATATATATTATATTATATTGGTAGGCCGGCCTGTTTAAAGGTCACATGTCATGCTTTTCTGGTTCTTACCCGTCCCCTTGTGTTATGAAGGTTGTTCTGCATGTAAACGGTCTGCAGAGTCACAAACCCTCAAAGTACACCCTGTAGAGAGTAAAACTCTAACACAGAGAAGACCTGTCTATGCTGCCCCAGAACGCCTCGTTGGACATTTCTCTTTTTACATTGTTTACTTCTTGGGTATAGTGACGTATTTCGGGTATAGTGACGTTACGTCCGCGGAGCCTTTACCTTTGGACCAATCCGCGGACTTCCTCACACACTCTGCTGCTGCGAGGAGTGGGACACTGTGAGCTGGCTCACTGGCAGGGGCGGACTGGCCATCTGTAGAATCTGGAGAACCACAGAACGGCCGGTCGCCAAGGGCCGTGGACGGCCGGCCGGCCCTTTAAAAAAATATATAGTTTAACGTCATCATTTAAATTGCGCTGACGGCCGACAGAGGGCGACAGTGGCCGCTAATGCAGTTGTGTGGTTCTTATCTGTCAAATAATCACACTCGAAGAAGAAAAAAGACCGGACACACAAAGAGAAGGGATTAGACGCCGCGGCAGACAGGGAGAATGAAAAAACATGGATACAAATCAAAGAAAACGAAAAGAAAAAGGTGGGGCCGAGAAGGCAAGAGAAGAAAAGGTGAAGTCACTCGCAGGTGAAGCATATACATGTCGCAAATTGACAGACCTTTTTGGCAGCAGCGCTGCTAAACTCTATCAGCAGCAGCTTAGAACAAGTGCAAGATGATGAAGAGAATGATGAGGGCGCGAGTTCAGATATACAGCCAGCCTCCTGCTGCGTTCATGATGAGGGACAGAGTTGACCTGCTGGAAGAACCAGCTCAACTGGCACATACAAGTGCAGGGCAAGAGCAAGAGGTGGGTGAGAATTATCCCTTGAACTCAGTGGCGTTTTCTCCTGGAGGCCAAGGGAAGCCTGTTTTTTTGGATTGTAGTTATAATTTTAATAAATAAATAAAAACACTTTGTTTAGTTTCGGTAATTATTCTGCCAGCCCATCTCTCCCCCATTCTCATTGAGTATTTTACAAAGAGTGAAACAGCGCCCCTCTAGATGTTATGATGAAACAGTAGATTGCACTCTCTGTTGCGAGAGGAGGCTAGCCGACATTGGCTTCCCTTGGTGGAAATAAATTGAGGGATTGACCAATCAGATGAGGCTCACGTCATGCCTCACAATCCAATCAAATCGCATCAACTTCAGTTCGTACTGTAACTGTCATCACCGCCCTTAAAAAGTAGCAAGCAACTGAAGCAAGTGCAATTATGGAGGAGATTTGGAGTATTTCACCAACATTTTTTTGACTACACTTCCGCTACAGCAGCAACTAAAAATGAAATCTGATGACAGGCCAATGCCCAAACTGGAGCTGTGTACAGAGAGGAACAAAGGAGTGAATCGGACGTAAAACTTTAAATAATAAACAGCGGATTTCTAAAAATTTGACATTTCATGTGACCGGACTGGGTCAGTTTCCAGGGCTGAATTTTAGTCCCAGTCCGCCCCTGGTGCGAGGAGAAGGTTTTAAACTGGAACACGGGAAATCTGTGCAAGCAGCAATATNAGTATTATCAGCGAACATAAGCTGCAGTAGAATGTTCCCTCTTTGTATTCTATCATTAAAGCTGAAGGTGAAACAAATCTAAAGTAAGTCAGACATATGTAGTGTGTGTGTGTGTGTGTGTGTGTGTGTGTGTGTGTGTGTGTGTGTGTGTGTGTGTGTGTGTGTGTGTGTGTGTGTGTGTGGTGAAAAGTGCAATATTTACAGCTGAGATGTAGAAGTAAATTGTATGTCTACTTCCTTGATATTGGCCTTTCACTGATCTATTGTAATCAGCATTTGTATCAGCCAAAATGCTAAATATTGGCTTTAAAGATTACAAAGGAGAAGACACTCTGCTTGGGGTGATTCACAATAACATTTCCCGTGTTCAGGATCACTTTTTATTGCACTCAAAATCCAAAACTTGTCAGAGCTCTTTGAATGAAAGAGACAATGTAACTTGACATGATATTGTGACATTGTGCCTGGATCAGTGGGGGCCTTATTCAGGGGTTGTTAATGAGTTCTCAGGAAACATCTCCTACGATTATCTGGATCTCACACTGACCCAATGAAAGTCTTTAACTTGCCTTATGTGAGAAATAAACAAAACTAAGACTGGAGCAAGATGACGTTTCTGCAGTCAATTCTACTTCTTACCAATCTGCTGTTGGGTTACCATGGTTTCTCCTCTCATTGCAGCTGGTACTTTGGTAAATTGGGCCGTAAGGATGCAGAGAGGCAGCTGCTGTCCACTGGCAACCCTCGAGGAACCTATCTGATCCGGGAGAGTGAAACCACAAAGGGTGAGCCCACTGACACTATCAACCTGCGTCACTCAGACATTCCCTGATTGAAATCAGAGTCAGGTTCCTGATGTTGAGTCTATGAACTGTCCCCCCCAGGTGCCTTCTCTCTGTCCATACGGGACTGGGACGATGTGAAAGGGGACCATGTCAAGCATTATAAGATCCGAAAGCTGGACAGTGGCGGTTACTACATCACCACCAGGGCTCAGTTTGACACTCTGCAGCAGCTGGTGCAGCACTACTCAGGTACATCACTGTCAGACATCCACACTGCCACTAACCCTGTGTTGATTTGACCACTTCTCACTAAGCAACACCACATAATACAGTACTAGTATTCATGTAATCAAGTTTTTTTATGACTTTTTTTGATTCATTTCAGTGTGTTACCTTTTTATTTATGGATGTTTTCTGCTAAATGTATTTATTCTGGTTATTGCAGGGACATATTCCGGTTCATGTATTTGACTTACTTCAAGAACCTACCTTTGAGCACAAAGCCTATATTTGTTGTGGCCTTGTGCAGCTTCTAACCTGCAGCATTGAGAGATTAAAGTGTATAGCCAACACTCCATTTAAGAGAGGAAACAGACAGATGTTGCCATGGAGACCTAAGTTATGATGGAGACGGAGCATTAGTACAGTGGCCCCGTTTGTATCAGTCCATACAGCAACGTCAAAGTCTGCTGTCCTTCTCCTTGAATTGATCCAGAAAGCATTAAGCAGACACCGTGCCGCTGTGGCTGCATCTGATCACATGATCACATGATCACATGCAGCCATGACAGATGGTTGTTACCATGAGGCACCAGAAAGAAATACAAAAACTAAGATATGTCACATTATGTCCACCTTCTACCGTGCACGCTTCTTTATTCATTATGAACCAAAGTCATGTGTTGCCTCAGTTCTTAGAGCAGTGAAGAAGAAACATAACGACTGCTTTGTTCCACCGGAAACGCAACTTCTGAAGCAAAGGCAGTCCCAGTTAGCTCCTCCTCCAGATGCTAACTGGGACTCCCTGACACACACATTGGATATGTATATTTACAGGATGAGACTTAGGGTTATTGTTTTCAGTTGTCCTCATGTTATCGGTGTCTCTCCTCTTTCTTCACTTTGTTCCCCCTCTTCCTCTGTGTATCCCCCTCTTCCTCTGTGTCTTCTCACTGAGAAAGGATATGTTTCCTGTCATGCTCTAATTGGCACATTGACATATTGATATTTACACTCTAAAATCAACACCATGGATTCTCTGTGTGTTTGTCACATGTCACATTATCCCTAGCCTTCTACATTACGGTGCATTTATCACCTTTATAGACGACATATGGAGCTGACGTCATGTCTTCAACTAACCGAGACTCTTTTCAGGGCTTGTGCTTGTATTGCTTTGTGCTTTCCTCTCTCCTCATGTGTACAAAGACATCAGGTGAGGGGACCCAGTTCACTGCCCATCTGGATGCACATCACATTTAAAGGGAGAGTACGTAACGTTTGAGAAGAGAAAAACAGTCCCCCCCAGTTTGTTCTAATTTTGAGATAGCAACGTTAAAAAAAACATTAAAATTAAATTAAAATGTGAAATGAAGATGTTTTCAGAATCAAGATAACATATTTGACTTACCATCTCATTTTTGTATAAAGTAATGATTTGGCTTACCATGAGTGTTCTATTGTGAAAGGCACCGTGGCTTCCTGTGGAGCACACTTAGGAGACGTGTAGCTGCTGCTCGTGGCTACTAAATGAATATAAGACAACATCTTGTTCAGCAAGTTCCCTCACAAAGAGCTTTCAAATCAAATCCAACAGCCTGTGAGTAATGGATGAGGTCAAAACTGAGGGCACAGAATTCATATTTGAAGCTGCCATGCCTTTCTATGAAAAAGCTGCTGTTTTGATTTGTGGTGTGAGGATAGGGTCCACATAGTGACAGCTTTTATGACAGCAGAATGAACACTCAGCTGCGAGTGAGCAGCCAGATGGGCTCTGATGGTGGAGCTGCTTGTTGAACCCCCCCACAGGAGAGACAGCCTTTATCTGGTCTTTACTGCCTCGTGCAAACAACCCCAGGGCTTACCACTGGAGGGGGGGGTCACTTTGTCCCTGCATTATTAAAGGGGAGGATGGTCTCACTAGATATCAGCATGAAGGCACAAACGGAAACTCTCCCCTAATCCACTGGCTTAATCAATCACAAGCAAACATGAGCGCTTCCTCCAGAGTCAAAGCTGTTTCAGTTCAGTACGCAGATCAGATAAAGTGAGGAGCACACAGCCGAGGATCGACATGGAGCATCTGGAGCAGCACTCTGCCAACAAGCTGCTCCTTAATGCCTCCCACGTGCTCCACCTTTTGTTTAACCACAACTCTACATGCACATTTCAAACTCTCCCTTTATAGAAATGACTGCCATTATCGTAAAGTGTGTACGCGAGTCGTAGATGGCATTAGCCACAGAGCCTTGCTATTTCTCTAACCAACACCCAGATTGCTGCTCAGGCTCTCCAGCTTCATCTGCAGTTTACTGTATATTCATTCAGATTACTTAGAGACCAAGTTTACGGGAGAAAAGTTATATTTGTTTACTTCCATTTATCAATAAAACACAATAGCAAAGCTACATCTGGCTTCATTGGTTTATTGAAGTGGCCACATATATCCCCTACCCTGTTCTGTCCGGCATTAACAAGAACAAGAACCAAAGTGAGGCATACCATGATACACATATCCACAAACACAAAGAGAGAAGGCTTCAGCAGATTTCATTAAACACAAGGATACAGATTGATCATATCAGGGTCACCTTCATACATTACTCTAACAGAAGAATATATTATAAGTGGATATGATTGAATGACATTCATCCTCAACATGTCCAAAAGTAAATTATCCAAACGATCCAAAAGTGCCTGATCCTAGTTCCTGTAAATGCAACTCAAGGATGCTTAGCTCACTTCAGATGTCCATGCTCCCAGTTTGTACCGCAGGCTTCCCATCAGACATTTGTCCATGTCCAGGCCCAAAGTCCACAAGGTCATGAAAACTTCATCTGGGCACACACACAGCCCCCTGACGCCTGGTTATAAGCTCTTGTAGGTGTAGTTTTGAGGTGTCGAAACGTCAGACTGATGCCTGCTGGAGCCCTGACCCTAGTGTGTTGCTTTGAGCCCCCCCCTCCCCCCCCCCCTCTCTGCTAACTCTCTGTACGTGTCTTTCTGTCCTCCTGTTGCCTCGCTGTGCTCCGTGCAGACCGGGCCGCCGGGCTCTGCTGCCGCTTGGTGGTCCCCTGCCACAAGGGGATGCCCCGCCTCGCAGACCTGTCCGTTAAAACTAAGGACGTGTGGGAGATCCCGCGCGACTCGCTGCAGCTCATCAAGCGTCTTGGGAACGGGCAGTTTGGGGAGGTCTGGATGGGTACGGATCGCCTCTGGAAGAAGAGGCCACATGGAGGGGGCCACACTGAGCCAGCAGAGACACCAGACACAAGCCAACAATCTGGCCTCTAAGGGAGGGGATCAAAGGAGAAAATGGGGCAGGACATTTAGACAATTCTCTCTTTGGGTCTTTTTCCAGGAAAATTCTTCTGTTTCTGACCCCTCCCTTCCAAAATGAAAAACATCCAGTGTGTCAGGAGGCTCTGCTTCACAGTCTGAAGATGGCTCCCTTCCATGTCCCTCTCTGCATGCCCCCCTCCCCAGTAGTTAACCCTGTGTGCCTTCCCTTCCCTCCCCATGTAGAGTGTGCGGATGGTTTGTGCTTTAATTTAACGGACGTGTGTGTGAACCACATCCCTGACACTGTGGGCTTGAGTCATGATGCCTGGGAGATCAGCAGAGACACTCTTGTGATGGAAATAAAGCTGGGCACGGGATGTTTTGCTGATGTGTTTTACGGTAAGAAAATTTCCCCAAATAAGTACACCCCGGGCCACCCTGAGAATAAATGTGAAGATTTTCTTTTATCCTTTTACCTGCACTCTGTAATGTGCCAAGAATTGCAATTGAGTTTGCTCCTGGGAGTGAAAGGAACAGTAATCTCATTCCTCTCCAGCACCCCTGCAAGGTTTGAGTGTCTCTTGTAAAACATAATCCATAACCAAGACTTTGGAAATACACCAGTAATGAATCGAGTACAGCCTTACGTGCAGTACGACACTCCAAAATGGTTAAGTTTAAATAAAGGTTTACAATTATTATAGATTTAAAAAAAATAAAAAATCAAGGAAACAAAGGAATATAAAAAGACTTTGGGAGTAGCTAAATAAATGATCGGGCTATCTGCAGGAATGAGCTCCTAACATTGATTGTGAGTCAAACTCTAAACTAGCTGTCAGCTGGCTCTCTGTATCTGAAGGGAGAGGAGCAGTGTGGAGTTGGAAACTGTTCAGTAATAAAATGCAAATTCACAGTCATTCTTTTTGAATGCAAAAGTTTTTAAAATGCACCAAATAATATCACTATTTATTTACTTATTTACCTCAAATGTAAATCATTTACTCATGTTTAGGTAATGAAGTCGAGTATAATTGGCCATTTTCAGAACACAAGGCTGTGCATTCTCATCATACTCCGGCTCAACAGTGTAGGGCTCCTCACAGGTGCCAAGGCACAC
>NW_011349768.1:704607-708863 GCF_000735185.1 Notothenia coriiceps
CCCCCCCCCCCCCTCATATGATTTATGGACTTCATTATACAGTATATCAAAGCATGCACACGTTCCGTAGAGTGAATGTCTTCCCTTGGGGTCACTCTAATATCCTGTCGTCTTGCAGTCCTGTCACAGAATGAGATGAATGGAGCCCGGTTGTATGGAGTGATCACTGAGTGACTGCATGCCCTGACACAGCAGAGGCACAGCCGCTGTCTTACAGCCACTGGCCTGAGAGGCTGACAGGCTGGCCTCTGTTAATCGTACTACGAAGGATTATATGTACCCTCTCCTGGCTTTAAAAGCCATATTAAAGGTCCCATGTCATGGCCATATCTACTGATCATAAATCCATTGTTGAGGTCTACTAGAGTAGATTTACATTGTGCAATTTTCCAAAATCACAAATCCACTCCAAATCCACTCCTAATCTCGTATCCATTTGATTATCCTTCGGAAACAAACTCTGTGGCAGAAGTACTCAGATCTTGTACTTGAGTAAAATTAGTAATACCAGAGTGTAGGAATACTCTGTTACAGTAAAAGTCCTGCATTCAAAATGTTACTCAAGTAAAAGTATGAACATCAAAATATAGTGAAAGTAGCGACAGTAAAAGTAGTGATTGTGCAGATGGGTCCATTTCAGAATAATATATACAATA
Source organism: Notothenia coriiceps (assembly GCF_000735185.1). Lineage (NCBI taxonomy): Eukaryota > Metazoa > Chordata > Actinopteri > Perciformes > Nototheniidae > Notothenia > Notothenia coriiceps. The sequence goes on from NW_011349768.1 coordinate 705,264, forward strand.
TGTTTTATAATGATTGATCATTAAAGTGTTCTCAAAGCTGGTAAACGTGCAGCTAGTTTGAATGACTTTGTATACTGCAGGGTAGCTTGTGAATTTACTCCAGGTGGAACTAAAGTCTGATTTAACACTTGATTATATTTCACATCATTCATCCACATCGTTGGGTTACATATTGTAACCCTTGTTATATTAGCACAGACGGAGCCCTCTACTGGACTCTATGGGTACTACCTTATCCTGCGTGCATTCTCCCACTGAGACTTCTATAGACGTAGTCGGCCTAGGGCGGGCCTACATAACACCGTATAAAAGGAGGCCTCGCCTCCTGACTATCATCCTACACCTCTCTTCAGCGCCCACCCCCCCCCCCGATGATCTCATCCTAATGTAACACGTTAAAAGGTTTTAGTGTTAGGTGCGGTTAGGTGAGGATTAGAGCTTAGGTAAATAATAGGAAGGCCTTTGTTTGAGACACCGTCTTCATGAGTCTAGAACCTGAACTCCATTTTTATCCATTATGGTCTCCATGCCTTATGAGACGCAATGTCATTTTCAGGACGTAAGTTTTACAACTGAGTTCATTTTCATACTTGAGTTTTATTCACTTTCATCGCTGGTCATTTTCATCACACACGTCTACCCAGGTAAAGTCTTATTATATGTTATACAAAATATTACTTAACTAGTAATTTCAAAGAGTTGTTCGACCATTTGCACGTCGATCAAACTTACTGAACTATGACGTCCCATGAACACTTAAATGAGGTCACCTTGATTTCAGACTAAATTGTGACTATATGAAAGTGTGTAAGTAAGGGTAGCAACCTAATGTATAACTTGGGAACAATTATCGTGTCTGCCTCGGGAGATGACCTCAAACAAAAAAGGTACCCATGATGGATAGTGACGCACGTAAGAGGGGTGACTCTTGAAGATATGCTGGCATCAGCCGGATCCCGCCCGGTGTATTGTTGGCATATTTTCCTCCGGAGCGGAGGACTTGTAGTAGGATGTTGGCAGAAGTCGCGGGTGGGCGTGGGTATCTTGCCTACCCCTCTCGGGGGAGCGGGACTCATTTTTTGTTTTTTTTATCGTGGACGGAGGGACTTAGGGAATCCTATGTGTCCTCTCGCGGTCGCGGGTACGGAGTGTGAGTCCGTGACTGGGGCACGTCTACAATCTTCCTGGAGTTTACGGGAGGCAGGGCATTCCCCGTTCCCGGCGCAGTGCAGCCCCTCCCCCAGTGTTGGGGGCGGGGATGTTTTAGACACAACAGGATCGTTCGTGTCTGCTCCTCTTTCTCGGATCTGTACAGGGGTTCTCTTATTTGGAATACTTCCCCGGGACGCAGCTGGTTCTGCGGCGGCACGTAGTATAGGAGGGTTGTTGGTGTTGGCAACTTATTCCCGGCCAACTGTGTCGGTGTCGGGCACACCTCACGCGTGCTTAGCGGCACCCCCGTCCGAGGGGGCGGACAGGCATCCGTTACACGGTTACGTGAGCGTCTCGAGCCGGACGGTCCGTAAGAACCTGGTCTGTCGAAGGGTAGTCGTTGGCCGTGGGGCTTCGAGTGATTGTCGACAAGGTCACGTAGATTTCCCGTCGACACGCGAGGTGTATTGTTCGATCGCGTGCGTAGCCTTCGCGTCTTCCTCCCCGGATCTAGAGACAGGCCCAGCAGCGGAGTCCCGGTACCTCTTGGGTGTCCCCGTGTCACCGGACAACGGGCGGCCGACCGGCTTGTCCAGGTTGAAGACCCGAGGAGGGTCTTTGACCTTGGGTCTAGACGAAGTGGTGGCAGGCCCCACTTCGTGGGTGAGCGGACCGGTCCCCCGGCGGGGAGCTGTCCCGCGAGGCGGGAGACAAGAGGCTCAGGGCCCTACACCTCCCGAGAGTTCTATTTGTGGTGGGAGACCTCTGGGTATGTGTGTCGGGAGGAGGCGACACCGGTTGTTCGCGCCCGCCTCCGTTTGAGCGGGGACGGACAACTCTATTCCTCGACCAACAGCGAGGACTGTAATTTGTATGGAGGGGACTTAATCCCGTAACTTTACGGGCTCCTCCTGATTGTGATGAAGGGCGACCGAGATCTCCGAACGGACCAGCTCTGAGACAGTCTCGGGTCGCGGGTGGATATCGGGAGAGAAGTCCGTCCAGCGGAGGGGTAGGACAAAGACCTGCGCAGGCACTTGTGACACTCAGCTCCTCCAGTGGGCAGGGGTCAACTCGTGGGGAGGCGCCTCCACCAGGCTCTGGGGTGTTTTGGCTTCCACCGGGAAGTACCGTCACTCCCCCTACCAGTGGTTCGGCGCAACCTACGGGAGATTCTCCGTGGTTTGCTGCCGCGACCACTGGTAGGGGGGGAGTCACTTCCCGGTGGAGGGCCAAACCCCCACGAGGCGCCTGGGTTGGAGGCCTCCCCCAGAGGTGACCTTGCGCCACTGGAGGATGGTAGTGTCACCAAGTGGCCCTGCGCAGGTCTTGTCCTACCCCTCCCTGGACGGACCTTCTCCCGCGATTATCCCACGGCGACCCGCGAGACTGGTCTCAGAGCTTGTCGTTGGAGGATCTCGTGCCCTTCATCACCAAGTCAGGAGGAGCCCGTAAAGTACGGGGATTTAAGTCCCTCCATACATATACCAGTCCTCCGCGTTGTCAGAATATAGTTGTCCGTCCCGCCTCCAAACGGAGGCGGCGGAACAACCGGTGTCAGCCTCTCGACACCAATACCAGAGTCCTCCACAACAATAGAGACCTCTCGGTGTGGTAGGGCTAGGCCCTGACCTCTTGTCTCCCCCCGCTGGGGTACAGCTCCCGCCGGGGGACGGTCCAGCTCACCCACGAAAGTGGCCTCCCCCACTTCGTCTAGACCCAGGTCAAGCCCGTCTCGGTCTTCACTGGACAAAGCGGTCGCCGGCCCGTTGGTCGGTGACACGGGACACAAAGAGGTTACCGGGACTCCGCTCGCTTGAGGCCTGTCTCTAGATCGGGAGGAAGACGCAGAGGCTACGCACAGCGATTCGAAACAATACACCTCGGCGTTGTCGACCGGCGAATCTACGTGACTTGTCGACAATCACTCGAAGCCCACCGCCACACTAGCCCTTTCGAGACAGGTTCTTTACGGACGTTCCGGCTCGAGACGCTCACGTAACGTGTACGGTTGCCTGTCCGCCCTCTCGGGACGGTGTGCCGCTAAGCACGCCGTGAGGCTGTGTGCCCGACACGACACAGTTGGTCGGGAATAAGTTGTGCCACTCACACTCCTATATCGTCGCGCCGCCGAACCAGCTGCGGTCCGGGGAAGTATTCCAAAATAGAGAACCTGGTACAGACCGGAGAAAGAGGAGCCAGACACGAACGGATCCTGTGTGTCCTAAGACATCCCCCGCACCCCCAACACTGGTGGAGGGGGCCTGCACTGCGCCGGGAACGGGTAATGCCCTCGCCTCCCCGTAAACATCAAGGAGGATTGTGAGACGTGCCAGTCACCGGACTCACACCCGTCCCGCGACCGCGAGAGGGACAATAGGATTCCCTAAGTCCTCCGTCCCACGCATCTTCGGGTATGTCCCGGCTCCCACCGAGAGGGGTAGGCAG
>NW_011349768.1:708908-716835 GCF_000735185.1 Notothenia coriiceps
CAAAACATTGGTTAAAGGTAAAAGTGTAATGTAAAGGGCGCCATTCAGTGTGCAACAGAGAGCGAAACCCGGCGGATAATGGAATTAAACCGACGATGCGACGACGTGCACGTGGCGGCCTCCAGGGACTGGACCGACACACCAGTCGGGGCGGGGAAGTGTCGCGGGGACCGTCGGTGTTCGCGAGTCCGATTTTACGACCCCAAGGTGTAGGGAAACATTTGCCGTTCGAGTCTTTTCAATAGCTCAGGTAAAATGAATAGCATGCTATTCAGTTAAATCGGAGCTAATAGCGCATTGTCCGTATCACTGTGCAACAATTAGGTGTCATTTCATGTCTGGCGACAGTACCTGAATAACTTCGCAACAATTTCCTGCGGAGTGTAGACGTCTTTCTTCAAAGCCAGCTAAATTGAATATAGCAAACCGAAACTTTTTCGTTTGACCCTTCTCTTTCGTCGCCAGCGTCTGTTATTCTGGAGTTTGCCACTGTGTATAAGTCACACGTCAATGAAACCGTAAGCCCGTCCCTATAGAGTCGTATGAACAGTGTCCCAAACTGTATTACTTAACACGATGAGAAATTTCGTTCGTTTTACAAAAGTTAGACATGTTTTTCGAGGAGTTTTTGCGACATCTTCCATCTCGATTCTCCGGTGTGGCAGTATTTTGGATTCAAACCAAATCAACGAGGCGAACCTACGGACTTGAATGAGCCGGGCGGTGTGTCGCATTGGTTTAAAAAAGGTAGCGACAAAAGCAGGCAATACCACGCATTTTAAACCACCTAAAACACAACTACCTAAAACACAATCACCTAAAACACAACCACCCCATTCCGTTTTCCCAGCTGGGAGCAAACACGGCAGCTGGAGATGGAGAGCCCCCGCCCGACAATGCAAACATGTTGGTGTTCCTTGCTCGAAAACTTAGAAAAACAGATTTGGATATGGCCTGTTGAGGCATCTGGGTCTTTGACAGTGGACTTTACACTTGACTGTTGTTTTAAGGAGGTTTTTTTTGCTTGTGAGATAATGTGTGCTCATATTTACATATATATATATATATGAGAGAGAGAGAGCTCTGTTTTCCAGCCTGACTATTTAATTTATTGTTTTGGTTGTGTGATGTAATTAATTTATTATAATTTAATTAATTTGTTTTATTTATTATATATAATTTATATATTTTAATATTATTTATCATTATTATTATTATCATTTGCAATGTTGAATGTTCAATAAAATGTTATGTTTGAAAGGATGTACTTGAATTATTATTATATATTATCATTATGTCTAAAATGGTCTTAAAACGGTGCCGACAATATTATCGTTTATCGCAATAATTTCCAGAAAAATGTATCGTCCAACAAAATTAACTATCGTGACAGGCCTACGTGTCACGTGTTCTGAATTGACCAATCAGAATCGAGTATTCAACTAAGCCATGTAATAAACTTAGAAAGCTGTGTCACTAGTGTAGCTACGCAGTGACTGATGCACATTAGTTTTCCAGTACTTTATGAATCTCTGACCAAAAATGCTCCTCAGAACTGTTTCAGGATGTTTTTAATCTTTAATATTTTTGTATGCATGCTTCTTAGGTAACATTAAGCCGTCTTTGGCTCTTTTTCTGCTGTAACAATGTACATTTCCCCTCTGTGGGACTAATAAAGGTATTCTGATTCTGAATTATCACTGGGCAAAGATATCATGATTTTGATAATATTTTTGGGCTGGTATCTCCTCTTTCTTACCTCCATCGATGACGTTGATCAGCGTGGTCTTCCTCTCTCCGACAGAGGCGTTGCTGCTCGGGTCGAACAGCTCCAGCTGGATAGTTTCGGCCGTCACGGGGCCGGGTTTGGACTTCGGGTCGATCACGATTTCCTTCTCCGTCTCTCCGGGGTTGAACTTCAGGACGCCGGAGAGGTCGAGGCGCTGAGACTTCTTGGTTCTCCACTTCACCGTCGCCGGGCTGTTTGGGTTTCGAGTGCGGACCACGGGGACGGAGTAGGTCGGGTCGGAGGTGGTGAAGTTCTGGGTTCCCTTTTTGAACATCATCACACTGGGCTCTGGATATAACGAGATAAAGGGGGAAATATTTTAAAACCGTATTTAATTCTGTCTTAATAACATCCTCTGCAGATTTAATGAATGTACCCACAAAGAAATGAACAGTCTATCATTGTAATGGTAGGTTTATTCAAATATTTATTTACCACAGTTAAATGCATAGAATGTATTTTTCTGGATTCTCTTTTTGATATTCTGTCTCTCATTAGTCAAATAAAACTCCCATTACAATTATAGACTGTTCATTTCTTTGTATGTATGCAAATTAACAAAATCGGCAAGGGATCAAATACTTATTCTTGCACTATTTTTTATTTGTGTATTTTTGTATTCTATTATACATGATGCATTGTTGAAGGAGCTTCATTGCCATTTCTACTCTGTAGCTTTGTACATATGACGACAAAACCTTTGAAAGTTTGAAAGCTGAAAATAAAGGGGAAGACGGCGATAAGACGGTATCTGTGAATAGCTGTGGTGTTTTAATCTGAAACGAAGTGCCGTTATAGTAACAATGAACAGAGTCTTATAATATTTGTACCTATCTTACAAAGAATGTCTTCCAGTTTGAAACACATGGACACGTCTCCTTGCCACAGAACGAGAGGTGACCTTCAACAAAGTCAGTATTTGTCCAGAAGGCCATAAGCAAGGGTGAGACAATGCAATATATATATGTTCATAGTAGTATACATCGTGGAACATGTGAATCAAATACTTAGCTTTAGGCCTATGCATGTGTGGTAAAGAATGCTGATATGAAATATGAAACAAATGAAAGCCTAACCAATGGACTAGTCATTGTGTAACCTCCCAACCCTTTAAGCTACTTCTTAGGGTTTCATATGTGTGTAAATGTGGCTCTGATACTAACCATTCGAGGGTAAAGTGACGGACCTCCATTTTGAATACTTAAAAAGCTGTGTCACTATCGTAGCTACGCAGTAACTGATCACAGTGCCTACGGTCCGTTTTAAAGATCTGTCTTTTTGCATTAAAGGGTCCCCTATTATACTGTGTTTCATCAATATATCACAGGTCTCAGATATATCCAGAGCCTGTCTCTGATTGGCTGAAACACCAAACAGATCATTGCAGCATTACCCATAATCCCCTCTGTTTCAGCCCTGTTTCCAAAGTGCTGATTCTCTGTCTGTTACTTTAGATGAAAATAAGGAGCCCCTCCCCACGCCCCTCTGAGAGAGATTTGGTTACAAAGAACTCAATGGTGCTCTAGGAGGAGATTCAGGTGATAAGGTGGGGGGTGGGGGGGGGTTACCTTGGTTTCTGATTGGCTAATGGTTACACAAGATTTTTAAAAAAATGGTTAAAACTCAAGAAGTTGTGTTTATCTAGGATGGTACAGTGGTGGTATGCATTTGGCTTCCTGTCACACACCTTGATAGCTCTCTTGTACAGCGGTTCTATTGGCATATGTCCTTAAACATCTTTACCAGTAACACCTTGACTCACATCTCCTCAGAATCCACTCGACGCTGACATATTGAAACTGAAACGTCTCAAAAAAAGCTTCACATTTCTATAATGGAGCAGCGATAAGGACGGGGGTAAAAGGGTGGAGGACGGTTTGAAATGATTCCAGCAGAAAAGGGATCAGCGAAGGCAAATCGTATAATATATATTTTCTTTCGGCGGGGAATTGCTTCTGGGGGGAAATCATTAAGCGTAAACACAAGCCGAGGACGCTAACCTCTCGGATCGTGTCTTATGTAAATGAGGGTCTCTGAAACACGTATCCACGGTGATATTTGCAGAGGAGATGGTTTGCTTCCTGCTTCCTGTTAATCTGCTCGATTAATCACATCAGCCGAGGCAGAGAGATAAACGCTTCACTCTGAGAGGAAGGCATGATGGATGCTCCTGCTCTCTTTCTGCTGCCCTTTCCCTTGTCTTCTCTCCCTCCCATCTCTTTCTCTCACTCCCATCTCTTTCTCTCACTCCCATCTCTTTCTCTCACTCCCATCTCTTTCCCTCCCTCTGTCCCTTTGCCTCCTTTTACAGAGGATCCAAATGTTGTTGTTTCTCTCAGTTCCTCGTTTATTCTCTTATCTCGTCTACTTGCTTTCTCTTTAGTCCTTGTACCTTTGTATCAATTATGTTTCCCTCTTTTCCAGTCCATATCTCCTCCTCCTTTTCCCCCAACCACGCTCTCATCCACACACACACACACACACACACACACACACACACACACACACACACACACACACACACACACACACACACACACAAACTCTCATCCGCAACAATGTATTTTCTTTAGATACCCTATAGATATATTTGTATACTCTCCATATGTATATATTTACAGATTATTTTTATTCTATATTTTTGTTGTTCGCAGTTCCTTTTTTCTGTATTGTTTTATTCTCTTATCTCGTCTTCTTGCTTTCTCTTTAGTCCTTGTACCTTCGTATCAATAGTTTTCCTCTCTTCTCCTCCTCTTGTTATTGTTCCTCCTCCTTTCCCCCCACCACTCCAGTACCTTTATCTAAAGGGCACTTACATAAAAGCACTATGGAAAAATGCAGAAATGTACCTTTTAATGACCGTAAACAATTTGCAAATATTGTACTCACACTACCGCAATAGATTTAAATTACTTATTATTTTAATGCAACTCCTTTCACACTTGTATCATGCATATAATATCCTACGTTTATATATTTTGTCTTCCTAGTAAATTGGTCTATAAATGAGAATTCTGAATTATTCTGTAACATGGGTTTTCTTTAGATACCCTTTAGATATAATTGTCTAGTGTTTGTATGTATATATTTACAGATTATTATATTCTATTTTATTTTATTATACATTTTTGTTTTATTTAATTTATATAATTTTAATTTAACCTTTTTGTATTTGTTTTATTCAATTTTTTACTTTTAATGCTGCGAAAAATCTATCTAAATCTAAATGACGCTGCTCGAATGGTTCCAGTATAACTATTTTCCTTATTTAAATCTTTAGATTTAGATAGATTTTTCGCAGCATTAAAAGTAAAAAATTGAATAAANAGATCAAGCCGGGGACCAGGGATTATTAACATTTTTAAGTATTCAGAAAAAGTGAGATTTTTAGAAAAGTGATAATTTTGAGTTTTTTTTGAAAAAGTGATAATTTTTAGATTTTTAGAAAAAAGTGAGAATTTTGAGGTTTTTTTGAAAAAGTGATAATTTTTAGATTTTTAGAAAAAGTGATAATTTTGAGATTTTTTTTGAAAAAGTGATAATTTTTAGATTTTTAGAAAAAGTGATAATTTTGAGAGTTTTAGAAAAAGTGAGAATTTTGAGATTTTTTTGACAAAGTGAGGATTTTGAGAGAAATCCACATTTTGAGAAAAAGTGAGAATTTTTAGAAAGTGAGAATTTTTAGATTTTTAAAAAATGTCAGAATTTTGAGAAAAATGCAGAATTTTTAGATTTTGAGAAAAAGTCAGAATTTTGAGAAAAAGTTGAGAAAAGCCAACATTTTTAGAAACAACTCAGTATTTTGTACATGACAACTGGTAGTCCTCCATGTTGTGACTGTGTAACTCCTTCTCTTGGATATCAGCATGTGAAGGACACTGTTCAGGAACTAGTTGATGCTCTGTATGTGATGACTACTTCCATTCTGGAGAGGATCACAGATACATGGATCCTGAGATTCAAGATCAAGCCGGGGACCAGTGAGATTTTTCTAATACCTCTTTACTGGTTTTCTGTTTCCAGGACCAGATCGGCTGGCGCGACCACAGCACTCACCTGCTGGTGTTCTCCACCGAGTCGGCCTTCCACTACGAGACCGACGGCATGAACGTCCTGTCGGGGATCCTGAAGCGAAACGACGAGCTATGCCACCTCGACGCTGAACAGAAATACACAGAGGACATTCACCAGGATTATCCGTCCATTCCCACATTGATCCGTGTGTTGGGAGATCACAACATCATCCCCATCTTCGCCGTCACAAGCCACTCCTACGCCTACTACGAGGTGGGGGGCTATCTAGGTTTCCTCCACGTATTGGGTGGTTTTTAGCAGGTTCTAGAGAACTATGGGGCTCTTGTTTTGTTATATTGCACCCCAATAGAATGGATGTTAATGGATCATCAATTTGCACAGCTAACCACAGTTTTTTTGTGTCAGTTTTAACAGATTTCTGTATAGTTTGGTTATTGATTTTATTGAATCTTGATTTTTTTTTTTAATGTATATTTGTTTGTATGATTGAATGTTTTTTATCATAAAGTATCACAGCCCAAAACACTTCCAGCACTGCTTTTGTTTTTACACCAATGGGGTTGTTTTTTGTAGGTTTTAGACAATTATGTTCCTCTTGTTTCGATGTTAAGTCCCCTAGACATCTCCCTGCCCCCCAATAGAATGGAGGTAAATGGAAATGGAGTTAAAAAACGCTATTACCATATTTTATTTTCTAAAAGCTACCTTCTGGAGAAGAATGGTATAGTGGCCGACAGGGGCTCCGTTAATGCCTCCTGATTGGTTGTTTTATTATTACTACCTCTAACAAGAAGGATCTTTTTCAGTTTAATCTGATTTGCTTTCTTCTGTGGGCAGATGTAGAATTGGCCAAAGAAGAACTCTGGAGCGGATCATTAGGTTCTGAAGACAGACTGTTGACTTTTAGATCATGGACTTATTTTGTTGTCCTTTGTGCAGAAACTCAAAGAGTATTTCCCCATCGCCGAGGTCGGTCTGCTGTCAGAGGACTCGTCCAATATGCTGGAAATCATGGAAACCGCCTTCGAGGTACAACAAGTGTTCAAAGGTGGAGGCGTTTGCAGTTGTTGGCACTCTGCGCATCTTCTGATTGGTTTATCCTCTAACTCTTACAGAACATCCGGTCTAAGATGAGCATCCGTACAGCGAACAAACCGAAGGCTTTCGAGACGGAGTTCCTGGACAAAGATAATGCCGTCAAACAATTCGGAGACTATAAATTCAACCCTGGAAAAATAGTAAGCAGAAGAACAGACGGAAAAAACCCACACATGAATTCAGCACATTTATTAAGGTTGCAACAACATATCGCACAATTTTCTATCAATTTCAATATCGAAATGTCTTAAAACGACTTTTGTACCTATATTTTATGAACGTTAATCAAGGAAACAGTGGGATTTTACTTGTCTCCTTGAAAGGTATTCTTCAAAGATAGTGTTGGCTTTCAATCAATCAATCAATCAATCAATCAATCAATCAATCATTTATTTATATAGCCCAATATCACAAGTGTTACATTAGTCTCAGTGGACTTCACAGTTTGTACAGAATATCAGTATGACAATACGACACCCTCTGTCCTTAGACCCTCTGTCCTTAGACCCTCTGTCCTTAGACCCTCTGTCCTTAGACCCTCTGTCCTTAGACCCTCTGTCCTTAGACCCTCACATCGTACAAGGAAACACTTCCAGAGAAACCCCACAGTTTAAAGGGGAACATGGGAGAAACCTCAGGGAGAGCAACAGAGGAGGGATCCCTCTCCCAGGACGGACAGACGTGCAATAGATGCCGTTTGTAAATTGAAAAGATAATACATTTACAACATAGGTAGACCAAAAAGATTTGCTTTGAAGATGTGCAGACATAATGTTCCCTCAAATCTGCAAGATTCGTTCTCAACTGTTCCCTTAGTAATCATAGGGTGGCAGTTGTGTATCACCTGTTGTCAAGAATTCCAACATTGTCTTTCTAATGTGTGTGTGTGTGTGTGTGTGTGTGTGTGTGTGTGTGTGTGTGTGTGTGTGTGTGTGTGTGTGTGTGTGTGTGTGTGTGTTCCAGGGAAAGTTCCAGATGCGAGTCAAAGCCCACCGAATGCTCGAT
>NW_011349768.1:716875-717369 GCF_000735185.1 Notothenia coriiceps
AAAATGTGGATTTCTCTCAAAATCCTCACTTTTTCAAAAAAATCTCAAAATTATCACTTTTTCTAAAACTCTCAAAATTATCACTTTTTCTAAAAATCTAAAAATTATCACTTTTTCAAAAAAAACTCAAAATTCTCACTTTTTTCTAAAAATCTCAAAATTATCACTTTTTCTAAAAATCTCACTTTTTCTGAATACTTCAAAAAGTTAATAATCCCTGGTCCCCGGCTTGAGCTTGAATCTCAGGATCCATGTATCTGTGATCCTCTCCAGAATGGAAGTAGTCATCACATACAGAGCATCAACTAGTTCCTGAACAGTGTCCTTCACATGCTGATATCCAAGAGAGGGAGTTACCACAGTCACAACATGGAGGAATAGAAAGCAGTATTCAATGTTTACTTCAGATTAGCTCCACGTCAGAAATGATCATGCTTGTCATATGTCTCTCTCCATAGAGGCTGAATCATCATGTTAATCACATAGCTATCATA
>NW_011349768.1:717504-722838 GCF_000735185.1 Notothenia coriiceps
GTACCTAGGACTCTAAGTTCGAGTTCGGCACTCTGGTCCCTAATAATTGTAAAACTTCATAAATGTCGTTTTTCTGTTCTTAAAAACTCTTTTTAATGAGTTCTAAAACCTCTAAGACTCATTTTTTTAGTCATTAAAAACACTTTTTCGTCTTAAATCTTCTAAAATCTTTTTATGTCTTAAAAAACTCTTAATTTTTTTTCAGTTCCTAAAACTCTTTTCTGTCTAAAAACTCTTAAATACCTTTTTCAGTGTTAAAACTCATTTTTTTTTCTGTCTAAAAACTAAAATCTTTTTTAGTCGTAAAAACTCTAAACATGCTCTTTTTCAGTTCTAAAAAACTTTCTTAGTCTTATTAAGCTTAAAACTCATTTGTTTGTTTCAAAATTTTTTTTTCTGGCTTAAACTCTAAAAACTTTTAGTTGTGAAACTCTGAAAAAAGCTTTTTTGGTCTAATGTCTTTGTCAATCTCTAAAACTCTTTTTTCCGTCTTAAGTACGTAAAATTCTTTCAGTTTATGCTCTACAAATCTGCATTGAGGGCTGTACCACTCTCTTCTCGTATGTAGCAAGTCTTGAATCAGTAGTTCTTTTTCTAGTCTTTACACTTGTCATGAAGGTACGACTCTTACCTGGTGTCTACGACTGCAGGACTGTGCTTCGAGTGCTCTAGCTCACTAAAAAAGATAGTTTTAACGCCAGCCAAATAAATAGTATTAGTCTGAATTTTTAGATTTTTAAGAGTGAAAGATTTTTAAGAGTGAAAAAGAGTTTTACACCTAAAGAGAGTTTTAGGAGTGAAACAGTTTTTTTAGAGTTTTAAGAGTGAAAAAGATTTTGAGAGTTTTAATAGTGAAAAAGATTTTTAGATTTTTAATAGTGAAAAAGTTTTTTTTAGAGTTTTAATAGTGAAAAAGATTTTTAGATTTTTAATAGTGAAAAAGTTTTTTTGGAGTTTTAAGAGTGAAAAAAGATTTTTAGATTTTTAATAGTGAAAAAGTTTTTTTTGAGTTTTAATAGTGAAAAGATTTTTAGAGTGAAAAAGACTTATGAATTTTTACAATTATTAGGGACCAGGGGCCGAACTAGAACTTGGAGTCTGACAAAGAGTTATACGAACTATGGAAAGAGAGTTTTAAGAGTGAAAAAGTTTTTTTAGAGTTTTAATAGTGAAAAAGATTTTGAGAGTTTTAATAGTGAAAAAGATTTTTAGATTTTTAATAGTGAAAAAGTTTTTTTTGAGTTTTAAGAGTGAAAAAAGATTTTTAGAGTTTTAATAGTGAAAAAGATTTTTAGAGTGAAAAAGACTTATGAAGTTTTTCAATTATTAGGGACCAGGGGCCGAACTCGAACTTAGAGTCCTAGGTACATAGACACTAGGAGAGGTCTTACCTTCATCAGTAGTGTATGTCTCGTAGTTGATCAAGGACTTGTCACAGGAAGTGTACGACTATAGGTTCTCTCCCTCAATGGTGTCAGTGTTGTACCTCCTTATCTTTCGTCATAAGTTACAAATGAAGTCTAATCGAGGTGCAGTCTTTACTAGTACGAACAGTATACAGAGAGAGGTATCTCCGACTTAGTAGTACAATTAGTGTATCGATAGTATACGGAGTTTGTCAGGACTACGAGAAGATCCATTAGTGTGTAGGGACAGTACATGTGTCGATGTCAACCCTATGGAAACAATAGTACACCTGAGAGTCATAACCTTCTCATGTAAGTCATAAGAGGGTTTTTTTTCAGATAACATCGTACACCTGTTAGTCCTTCGCAACTCTGAAGTTTACACTGAGTTAGTGTACTGGAGAGCACTAGACGCGTTCTGTGCACTTGCCGAACAGTTGAGGTCTGTGTCTGGGGCTACCTGTAACGACTGGCAGCACGAGACTGCCTCTCCAGCAGACGGTCCACCCGTCCACCTCTGTAGGGAGTGTGCAATCGCTCCTTCTAGCACCTCGTTTTCTTCGACCGACCTTCTGCACGATTTGCCACTTCTCAGCTGTATAGCACTGTTGCTCTACTTTGTCGATAACGAACATATAAGTTTTACTAAATGTTAACGTCGACGTTTGGTTGTAGATTCATGATTACAAAGACCTCGCGCATGATTCTCGTAACTATATTCTGGAAACATCTTTATTTATTTACGTCCCAAGAAAGAGGTCTGTGGGATTCCGATTTTTTATATGAGTCGCATGGAAATGTCAAGTAATTCATTGAAACGATTGTCACATTTTTCAAGCATTGTTTCGTCGAAGCTAGACCGGTACATTGTTTCGTTCTGTCCTGGGTATTGTTATTGCTGAAAATTGTTAGATGTGTCTAATTGTGGTTGTGTTTCTAAAATGTAGATTTACAAAGGTTTACTACATAATCATAATAATGAGTCTGTGAGTCTTTACATAAAATCAAATAGAACATGTCTATTTATAGTTATTAGACGAGTCTCCTTAATAGATGCGTAAAAGGACGTAATTCTACTGTTGACAGCTAGAAGACTTACGTTGGGGGGGGAAGGGGTGTGGTAGTGATAATAAAACTTAGGGTTGTTTCCGAAAATACGCGGGATCGATTTCGATCTAATCATTAGGTTCTTTTACACATTGTTAAATTTGACGACCTATAAAAAGAACCTAACCCGTTTATGGTTCAGTCACTGGTAGATCACCACACGTACATAAGTCTAGAGTACGTTTGTTCGGAGACCACAAAGAGATGGTCTCTCCCATTTTCTCTTCATGTGGCACGAAATTTTTTATGAGACCACTGTTCATCTCATGACTGTTTGAGAAATTGAGTTCAGTTTTCTTTTTCCGAACTTTACATGCAAGTCATTTTTCATTGGGTATTGTCGTCGACAAAAATTTCTCATGGCGGGAGGGAAATATAATCTCTTGTTATACAGGTTAACAATCGTTACTTACAAAGGTACCACTGGTTGCCGTTGTACTGCTTGCAAAGTAACCGGGAGAAAGAAATGCTCTCTGGTCCTTTTACCCTATGTGCCTGCACAAGTTTAGTTATCGTGGTTACTGATTTATTATTACTAGTGCGGTGGTTGGTGTGTAGTTCTGTTTTCCTTGGTCGGACAAACCCCTTTACTCTCTTCATTTTTTCATTGTCCTATAAACTCAAGTTGTTACATTCTTCATCTTTCCAATGTCCATAAGCTCAAGTTGTACACCTCTTCATCTCTCATGTCCATAACTCAATTTGTAATTTCTTCACTTTATGTCATAACACAAATGGTGTACACTGCTTCATCTTTCATGTCATCAACTCAAGCTTGTACATCTCCAGAATGGAAGTAGTCATCACATACAGAGCATCAACTAGTTCCTGAACAGTGTCCTTCACATGCTGATATCCAAGAGAGGGAGTTACCCAGTTGTTATTGATTTTTCTTTGTTAACAAGATTAATAAAAACGCATTCTTTTTTTTGGGCCACTTGGGGGTAGAAGAAACAAAACAGAAACATATATATTTATATTATCACCTTTTGAAAAACGGTTTCTCAATTTGTGTGTCTTTGGAGTAATTTGTTGTCTTTCTGTATAACATGTTGTCTTTCTGTCTTTCTGTAAATGTACCTCCAAACAGATACAAAGATTTCAGTATTCTGAGGCTCTGAGCCATTTCTTTTCCTCGCGGACGGCAAAAAAACTCAGACATTATACAATTCAAAATAAAAGGGATAGGGTTAGGCTTAGGGTGAGATATTGAGTAAGGAAATGTTTTTATGAACCCCACAGCTTCCGGTCTTCCAAGACCCGAACGGACAAAAAGACGTGCTCCAGGCACGAAACAGACTACCAATAGAAATACATTGATTTTAAAATCGTTCTGTGTGAACACGAAAAAAAGGAGAAAATCTTGTTGGTGAACACGAATCAATAGATTAAATTCATTTTGTGAGTAAAACACGAAATTCCGTGAGACTGGGTTGGGTGATTTGATCTCTCTCTTGTTATTTGTGGTCATTTTGTCTCTCTTCCCTGCAACCCCATTCAGTAATCATGACCATGATTGGATATATCTAAATGGAGAAAAATGTGTGTTTTACTTCATTAGTAATATATTGTGTTTATCTTTTCCCTGTAAAGTAATACAGTAGTATTAACAGAGAATACACCTTCCAGTCCAACACNACATGACAACGTTTCCATTGGTCCCTCTTCTTTAGAGAAGACCAGGAAATGATGGATACACGGATCGTGTTCAAATCAATAGGCACGCAATGACTCTAAATAATAATGATCACGCCACCAAACACACATTCAGACTAAAGGAACCAGCCTGTTTGGAAAATGAGAGAAGTAGAAAGTACAGGTATTTGTGTTCAACATGTAAGAAGTAGAAAGTAAGAACTCGTCAGAAGAATAAGTAGTGGAGTAAAGTACTGATACCAGAACAATATACTTAAGTACAGTAACGAAGCATTTGTACTCCATACTCCCCCCCTCTGATGGGACGTACCTTGTACCCCTGGGGGTTCCCAGGTGGAGGGTCCCAGTTGAGGCGGATGTTTCGGGGTCCGGTTGCTTTGGCCTTGAGGTTTTCGGGGGAGAGAAGGTGGCCGCCGGGGGAACTGGCTCTGCCCTTCTGCTGCATCTGGGCCAACACTGGAGATCTGGGACTTCCTGGGAGGGGAAGGCAGACAATCGGAAAAAATTAGCCAAAAAAAATTATAACGTCCATCTAGACAGGAGGTCCTGCTTTAGATTGTCCCTTTCTCTCATCAAATAAAATATAAATATGAAACCGCTCTCATCCAGATATCTTTTTTCCCTTTCTTGCAATGGACATAAATGTATAAAATAATCTGTCTGTCTATGATTTGAATCTGTAACCTAATGGTGAATGTAAGCTACCTCTTTGGGTTTCATATGTGTGTAGATGTGGCTCTGATACTAGCCATTGGAGGGTAAAGTGATGGAGCTCCATTTGTTACAGTATGTAAGGGATGATGTGCAGCGAGGCGGTCATTATGGGGAAAAGAACACCCGACAGGCTGATCAGGAGGCGCAGGGACCTTGATCAGCCTGAAGGGTGTTCTTCATAATGACCGCCTCGCTGCACATTATCCCGCTCATCACACGGCCACATTCTCAACAAAGTAACAACATGACTCCCACTATTAATTTAAATGCTTTTATGGATTTAGAAAAAGTTTTTATTGATTTAAAAAAATAGTTGTATGTATTGATTTAAATTGACATGCATCCGCTAAGAAAAATAGTCCGTTGTTACCGTTTGAACTAACGTAGCAACGGCAGGAACTGCTTCGATAGCGTTTTTGAGGAGCTTTTTGATTACAGATTTGAAAACATT
>NW_011349768.1:728524-732818 GCF_000735185.1 Notothenia coriiceps
GCTACCTGTTTTGCGGCTGTGAACTCTGGTACTCTGCTACCGTCTGTCCCTAAATGACTTTGATCTTGACGTATTATGCAATCTGTAAGAACTGCCTTACTTCTGGATAAGAGGGCAGTGAGCGAGCGTTGGTATGCAAACTGGTCAAGCAAGAGCAGGGGTCACAATTCCGAAGGATCCCAACTGCTACGCTGACGGCTATTCTCGAGTCCGGAGTGTTGAAACAGACTTCTGGAGAAGCGCGCAAGTCTCCCACTGCCCTGCTTTATATACTTAAAGTGTGAACATCTTGATGTGTATCAAGCTTGATCTGTGGCTCCTATAGGCAGGTTTTTCAGTCAATATTTAGGTCAATATATTATCAGAAATTCGCAATAACACGCTGGACAAAACTGGCGGTGTACAACAGGACTAAATAAGAGCACATGTTCCTGACACAGTCTTGGTTTATGTGTAGGATCTTCTTGTTTGTAGACAACATTACAACAATACCTATATTTAGCTGAGACATATTTATACCAATAGCGAACATACCAATAAGTGCAATTTCCGACCAACGAAGAATAGAGCAACTATGAAAGAAAGACCATACAACTATAAAGTACATTAGATCCTTCTATATTAGTATGTCTCTATATACTATATATGTCTATCTCTATACTGTTGCTTTAGATATAGCCAGTCTTTGTTAGTATTAAAGTGCTGTTAGTAATTATATATTATATGGGTGTAACGGTTCACAACATTTCGGTTCGGTACGTACCTCGATATATAGATCACGGTTGAGGTTTCGGCATACGTTTAGCAAGCCACGAAATAAATTATCACAGGAACACATTATGAGGAGACTTAAAGTAGTATATAGCTTCATAAAGTAGCAATTCAATAAAGAGATTTTATATTATTAAACTGTGAATAATGTATGCAACTCAAAAAATACAAAATATAATAAATAAACATTAAGGTGCAAGCATTTCGATAACTGAAATAATCAAAAATAATCTATATGAAACGTTACTGTATCTAGTATCACAAAACATAAACTATTAGTTGGGGTTTTTTAATATTATCAAACTGTGAATTATTTCACTTCTATAAATACAAATATAATAAATAAACATAAGGTGGCATGCATTCGTATGAACTGGAATATATCTGTATTTAATCGTACTAGTACTAAGCAGACCAGTTGGACATTATGACTTGCTTGTCTTGTATTTTCATGTTTTTTTTTAAAAAATGACTTGTCACATTGCTTGCCGAAAGCGCAGATCTGCTGGGCCACTAACAATGTCTCCTGCTGTGGAGAAACACCCCTCTCATTTAGGACAGAGGTAGCAGATACACCAGGTAGCGCTTTTGTTAACATGGCAATATAAGGATTATTTGGCGTTTGTAAAGCTTTGGTCCTAAACTTTTTTGCGAGTGGTGGAGGCTTAAATGCTAGTGGGAGTTGGGTTTGCACTTCAGTCTTTTTTCTTTTGGTACCGGTGAACATACGTTCGGGTGATGCCTTTCAAACGAGTGTGCACTGTGCAGTTTGATGTAATTTGCCAGCCGCGTAACCAATTTTAGTTGAACAGATGCCGACAAACAGCTTTGGTTCGGTCCACCTGTCTTTGTCCGTCATCCTTGTAGCGTAACTAACGAAACCAAAATGTTCCCCAACCAGGAGACTTCAAGAGTGCTGGGATTTTCGAGCTCAACTTTATCTGCGTTCGCCATTTCGACAGTTCCTCAAATTACTGACTACATTTGAACGCATCCCTCTGACCTAGTATGCCTCTCGTCCAATGAAATTACTTGCTCGGCTCGCTCTATGACGCGTCAAACCCGATGTGAGAAAATTACTCTGAATGCTGCGACGCAGCACCTGAGATTACTTCCAAAAAAGTTGTTCACGTTCTCAATTTTTACGTTTAACGTTATATTCGTTCGGTACACTTCGGTACACTTCGGTACACACGTGTACCGAACCGAAGGGCCCGTACCGAATCATTTCGGTACGGGTACGTGTACCGTTACACCCCTATATAAGTGCATTTTATTTTTTTTTGTTTTTTTGTTTTTCATTTTATTGCTCGAAGTGGAGTCGAAAGAGATGAGTTTTCAGTCTGCGCCGGACGATGTGTAAGCTTTCTGCTGTCCTGATGTCAATGGGGAGCTCATTCCACCATTTTGGAGCCAGGATAGCAAACCCACGTGTTTTTGCTGATGGGAACTTGGGTCCCCCTCGCAGTGCGGGTGCAGCGAGCTGTTTGGCTGATGCAGAGCGGAGTGCACGTGCTGGGGTGTACGGTTTAACCATGTCCTGGATGTAGGAAGGGCCAGATCCATTCACAGCATGGTTGGCAAGTACCAGTGTCTTGAAGTGGATTCTAGCAGTTACTGGAAGCCAGTGAAGGGAGCGGAGGAGCGGTGTGGTGTGGGAAAATGTTGTAAGGTTGAAGACCAGACGAGCCGCTGCATTCTGGATGAGCTGCAGAGGTCGGATGGCACATGCAGTTAGAACAGCCAGGAGGGAGTTGTAGTAGTCTAGGCGTGAGATGACGAGAGCCTGGACCAGAAGCTGCGTCGCTTTCTGGGTCAGGAGGGGACGTATCCTCTTGATGTTGTAAAGCGGGTATCTGCAGCAGCGGGTTGTAGCAGAGATGTTTGCAGTGAAGGACAGTTTGTTATCTAGGGTCACACCCAGATTCCTTGCAGTCTGAGTCGGGAAAACAACGGAGGGGCCGATGTTGATTGTTAGGTCAAGAGTGGGACAATGTTTTCCTGGAAGGAAAAGCAATTCAGTCTTGTCATGGTTGAGCTTGAGGTGGTGAGCAGACATCCACTGAGAGATGTCTGCTCGACAAGCAGAGATGCGTGCGACAACCTGGTTTTCAGAACGGGGAAAAGACTAATCAATTGAGTGTCGTCAGCGCAGCAATGAACACCATGCGAGCAGATCACCATAATGACAGATCCGAGCGAGTCTGTGTACAGAGAGAAGAGGAGGGGACCGAGGACTGAGCCCATGTCAACCAATTAACTCTCTTCCCTGTGTCTGACACTGACAATTACTTATCACTTGCCTAAATGGTGACCTTACTGAAAACCTCATTTGAATTCCAGCTTTAGTTGAATTTGCCATCAATAGTGTTTGTTAGCTTTGATTTGGGAATAAGCGGAAATTAAGATGTACAACTCACTTGGTCCAATTATATTTGGAACTGGCGTTAAAAATCGTAATTGAAGTGGAAGTCTTGTCATGCAGATTGTACCAATACCAGAGAGAAATGCCTCTTGCTCAACCTCTTTTTGTAGTTGTTTGGCTAGCTGAACAGCTAGCTCTGCCAGCGGGTCTCTATGGACTCGCGCTGACGGCTGCTGGCCCAGCAGCAGGACCAACATCCACACCATCGGAGGGCTGGGGGCCCGCAAAGAGGGCTAAAAACACAGCAGCGGAGAACCATGCATCACCGGCTGTCTTCCGACGAGGCTGGCTAGCAAAACAGCTAGCTCTGCCGGAGGATCTCTGTGGGCTCGCGCCTGCTGGCTTCAGACGAGGCAAACAAGCTGAACAGCTATCTCTGCCGGAGGACTGTGGGTCCAACACAGTCTCACAGCATTTCGTGTTATAGACACGAAATGAATCTATTGATTCGTGTTCACCAACACGATTTCGCAATTTTTTTAATTTAATAATAACAAATTAGAAGGAAAAACATATTTCAGTATTCTGACACAGAACGATTTTAGAAGCAATGCATTTCAATTGGTAGTATGTTTCGTGCCTGCACCAAATATTAAAAAATTAAAAGGAAAAAAAGATGACAAAAAATACAGATTTCAGTATTCTGAGGCTCTTTGCCCCATTTATTTTCGTCGCGGACGGCAAAAAACTCAGACATTATACAATTTAAAATAGAAGGGATAAGGTTAGGCTTAGGGTAAGATATCGAGTAAGAAAATGTTTTTGTGAACCACACAGCTTCCGGTCTTCCAAGACCCGACCGGACAAAAAGACGTGGTGCAGGCACGAAACATACTACCAATAGAAATACATTGCTTTTAAAATCGTTCTGTGTGACACGAAAAAAATGCGAAACTCGTGTTGGTGAACACAAATCAATAGATTAAATTAATTTCGTGACTATAATATGAAATGCCGTGAGACTGGGTTGGTGGGTCCGCGTCCAGGTTTCAAACAGTGAATCAAGCAAAAATAGTGTGGGATCCTCGGTGCAAGCCGAAGGGACTATTCAGTGGACATTTACATTTCCGCAGCATCTGTAATAAACATGAACATCCA
>NW_011349768.1:732908-774576 GCF_000735185.1 Notothenia coriiceps
GCCCAGTAGCTGCCAACATGAAAGTAAGGTAAAGCACAAAAATAGTGTGGGATCCTCGGTGCAAGCCGAAGGGACTATTCAGTGGACATTTACATTTCCGCAGCATCTGTAATAAACATGAACAGTTAGAACATCTCCTCCTTGAGTCCAATATTGACTGTTTGGGAATATCGGAATCTTGGCTAAAACAGTCGTCACCATCCACTCTTGTATCTATGTCAGGATATAATGTGTTTAGGAAAGACTGAAGGGAAAAGGAGGGGGTGTGTTGCTTTATGTAAGGAATACCTTTACTTGTAGGGAGATTGCACTTCCAGCTAAATAAACTATTAGGTAAACAAACCAAACAGGAACATAATGTTCTAGAATAAAAAATCAAAGATGCCCTCATAAAAGACCCTGCTTTATTGGCCAGCTCTCTCAATGAGTATTTTATAAATAGTGCTCTGGAAATCACAAAGCTCTTCCCGCCATCTGAGGTCTCACCTAGCCCGACTGTGGATACACACCCCGTTTTGACCTGGAGGAAATCACAGAGGTTGAGGTAAAAAATATTATCTTAGGGTTAAGAGGTTCTAAGGATAGGGATACAGATGATTTAGACACCAACTTTATAAAAAAACATATCGACGGTCTAATAAAACCAATTACTATGCTAGTAAATCAATCTATCAGCACAAAGGAAGTTCCATCATCCTGGAAGGTGGCCACGGTGACACCGAACTTTAAATCTGGGGATAAGGCAATAATGTCCAATTACAGACCAATCAGCATCCTCCCCTGTGTCTCTAAGACAGCTGAGAAATGGGTGNAAGAAACAGATGGCATAATTGAGAATGATCTGAACTCACCTCCTGCAGATAGAGAGAACCCCCACCAGGACGCCCCCCATGTTGCCCTGCCTTGAGTACACACACACACACACACACACACACACACACACACACACACACACACACACACACACACACACACACACACACACTCTCTCACACTCCCACTCACACTGAATGCTGTATCTAGGTATGAGACCCTTTTACAGCAGACAGATCTCATTCCTCAGGATTTGCTCAAAAAAAGGGACAATCACAAGAGAGAAAACAAACTACAGTTCATAGACAAACAGGCTAGCAGACATATGACCCGTGTGTGACCCGAGTAAATAGTGCTATTAATTCTAAATCCCTGCCATTAATCCCTCCAGTGGTTATATTGGTGTTGTCTACACTGCTGTCTCAATAACAGCAATGTTTACTGACATCCAGGCATTTATTGTGTTGGGAAGACTTAGTGCGCTGCTGATCTATAAAGTTTTACAGACTCAAGATAGGCTCTTCATGCGTCCCTGCTGAATATTGTCTACCAACTGTAGTATTTAACTAGGGATATTGACTCAAATGTTGTACTTAAGTTCCATTTTTGAGGTGCTTGTTCTGTAGAATGATGATGCGTTGCAAGTTGCAAAGGTCAATTATGAGTGTGTTCAAATCTTACCTAAAATGTTTTATGGCGAGGAACTTGCAGTTGATTTAGGAGGGGTTGACATGGCGTTTATAATAATGGCTGGCCAGCTTCTACTGAGTATAAAAAAAAGGGCCAAACCACTGCGTTGAGAACTTATGGTATGAAAATCAGTATATAAAACTGTATATAAGGTAGGAAAAACTCGCTCAACCACAACAAAATATAGCAGTCAAATTCTGAATATTCAATGAATTTGGAATGTTATACTTTGAATTAAAGTAACAAGGGCAATTTCTTTGCAGAACAAATGCTTACAGTATACCTTTACACTAGACATTATACTACTTACATATTTGTACATACAGTTGATCCTACTTCTATACATTTACATAATCAGGATGTTAACCAACAATGTACTTCTTCCACTACACACTATACTGAATAAAATGTTCCACCCATCATACTGTACTACAAGTGATGACAGTAGCGACTGAGGTAAATTATAGTATGAAGTCTTTGAACTTCAAAGTGAACATGAACTTTGGACTTTGGACTGCCTCAGATGGCTGCACTACAGCAATAACTGCTCGATCGGTCAACTTTGCTATGTGCATTGTTGTAGTAGTAGTAGTAGTAGTAGTAGTAGTAGTAGGAGGAGGAGGAGGAGGAGGAGGAGGAAACCTAGAAATGGTTCATGTTGGCAACAAAGTCTGTGTGATCTTGTACACACCTAAATCATTTTATGCTTGAAGTGCAAGAGTTGTAACATAGTGTCTGGAGTGCTGGAAAAATGAATGAGCTCAGTGTAGTGAAATTAAATAGATTTCCCACAAGAAGTAGTGCCGGTTTTGCCACACACACATATGCAAGCTGTGTAAGTAGAACACATGCATGCGTGTTATATAGTATTTATAGAGTAGGGAACAGAGGTTGTTCCCAGGGATTCGTTTGTACTTAAAATTGAATCAAATATTAAGTAAGTGTCAAAAACGTTAGAAATTACTCAATTTGGCGTAACTTGGTCTGGCCCAGTTTATAATGCACTTTGTTTCTAGTAATGTTCCTGTTGTAGCTAAGGAGGAGAGTCCTTCGTGCCATGTCCTCCTTACCCACAATGCAGCAGGTAGGCCTATAGTGTGTAACGCAGTTCCGTGTCATGGGGGTGACAGAAGAATCCCCCCCCTCACTTCTACTTCACTCTGTCTGGGTAAGTGGTGCTGTACGGCTGAGTAGACTGTCAAGTGAATGAATGAGCCGACTATCACAGCGTGACTCGTCCGCCCAGCATTTGTCTGATGCGGCGGTGAGGTCCCACACTAGTGGAGACGAGATGGGATCTATCTTCCAGCAGAAGGGAACAGGGGGGGGGGTTCTGCTGCTGGTATCAAACCAATCGCTCATGTCTCTCTTTAACGCCCCAGTCATTTACAGTGTCTGTCTTCCTTCTACTTTCAATCTGTTCCCCTCTCCCTCTCTCTCTGTGTCTCTGAAGTATTGGCATGATGGATCACTGCATCCACAAGGGAAAAGGGAAAAAATATAGTCAGAGGAGAAGATCAACAGAGAAGATGACAGAATGAGGGAGGGGGATGGGGAAGATATGACATTTACAGTAGGGTCTGCCTGGTGTATTTCTATGGCATTGCTTGACTATTAACTAATAACAGCCCATAACGTTTCTTCACCCTTGCCAGTGTAATTTTATACAGTCATGCAATTAGCTCTCTTCTGTCAAACAACTGTCTCTATTCGCATCAGCTTTGGTATTCTGAAGCAGCATGACCGACAGTGACTGAGCTGGTGTGAGATCTGCTAGTGTGCAGCCAGCTGACTGAACCCGGGCCCGCTGTTGGTCTGTTGGGGGGGGGGGTGCTCTAGTCCTTTACTATTCTCTTCGCATTCACCTTGCAGTCCCAATTATTCAAGGCAGCGTGCACGAGCGCTCCCTGTCAGCCATCCCCAGCTGTGAAAAGTGGGTCATGGAATTTAAAGGCACACGGCGCCTTGTTGCACTACGCTCGCACCGCTTTGGCTTCTCTGGTCCTCCCGACATGCAGTAGCCTGAGTGTGTGCAATTCGCTTTTCCTGCAGTAAAATCCACACGGCTGTTTGGGAATGTGTGTCAGCGAATCATAAGACATTCATTAGCACGTTCTCTGCGGCAATAAACGCTGTGGCGCGTTCACCAAGTGTGTCTCTCTCTGTCTGTCTGGCTCCTGTGTAAACTGGCCTATATTCTTCCACGTGATTTCCCTTGAAATTAAATTACATGAGATTTTAATTTGCAGTGAGGTTGACTTGTTCCTTCACAAACCGGTGATCATGCAACTCAAAGTTTCATTGTGATTATTCTTACAGTGGCCCTGTTAAATCTGAAATTCATGACCACTTTCTACCTAGCAACAATGTACAGTAGGCCAGTCCATATGGGGCTAGACATGCTGCAGAGAAAGGCTACTCATGCGCATATTGAGCAATAATGTCATACACTGATGAGTTCTTTACAGGATCAGACAGGGCTGTCCTACTAAACCACGGCCACATCGGGTGGCACTGAGAAGGAACACATAGGCAGCCATGATGCTCTAATATGCCCCTTGTGCAGAAACAGATGCAGAGGACCACACACACACGAGCACATCAGCTGGTCAAATTAGCTAGCTTAGCATAAAGACTGAAATGTGAAGGAATTAAATAGTGTCCTTCTTTACAGCTGCAAAGAAGGTTATATTTACAGTCTGGTTTGTTTGTTTGTTTGTTTAGGATAAGGGAAAACTACTGGGCTCATTTTTAAGAAACCTAATGAAAGGTGGAGTAGCTAGCAAGATCTGTTTCCCACATTTAAAAAATGTCACAAAATGGGATCAATAAAGAACTTCTTGTGAAATGTTGGATTGAATCAGAATCATGGGGTGGATGCATACATTGCTTTTCCTTTTCTTTTACATTGATACCACTACTTTTCCTTGGCAAAGATCTGTGCCCTTCTAGTTAGAGATTTTTGGATTTGTATGGATTATTGTTGTTTATTTAAGCAAGTATTTAGTCAGTTTTTGCATTTATTGGCAGTACAAAAAGATCCACTGGAAATGGGGAGAGAGATGGGTCAACGTCCAGCAAAGGGTTTTGGGTTGTATTTCTAAATATGGCTGCTACGGTAAATACTAAAGGCCTACATGGGATGCCCGCTCTTCTGCCTGTTTCTTGTTTTTAGGCTAGGCTAAGCTAACCCATTATAACTTGGGCTCACATTTCAGGACAAACATGGGAGTGATGTTGCCCTTTTCATCTAACTCAAAGAAAACTATTGTTCTAAATAAAGTACAAACCACACTTCCTTTCCCTTTAAAAACTAAATGAATCCACACAGAGAAGGCATCTGTTTAAACAGTACAGAGTCCTTCTGCATTTTTATTATCAGCAAAAACAAACCACACACCACATTACATTTTAAAAACAAGAACGCTTATTGTGGATGTACAGAAAAAACAAACTGCAGCTGAAAAACTGAATATTTTCGTCTTAATAATTATAATAAGAATAAAAGGTATAAAAAGGAAAGTGTTTTATTTTGTGAAATTAAAAACCTTTGGGCCAACAAAATGTTCCCCTCTACATGCGACTTTAAAAATACATGCAAACGTAAAGCTTTCTAGTATGGAACACTTTCGAAATACTCTCCACATGAGATCCTATAAATTATAAAATATCAGCCTATTGCCCCTGAACTGTTTCTTAACAGGGAAAAGCCTATGGAGTACCTCGACATGAGTCCAAATGCATCGCAGTTGCTTATAATGGCTTCCTCTAACCTTAGCCTTCAATTCACTCATCCAGAAACAAGTGATCATTTTCAAACAAAACAACCGTTGCTATGCGAGTGCGTTGGACACCAATGCAGTCCAAATTGATAGAAAGAAAAGCAAAGAGGAGGCCACTAAAGACGGAACGCACCCCATCAATAAAGACACACACTTCTCCCAGACACATTTCTCTGGCGTCAAACGACAGTGAAAATGTGTTTTACACAACCAAAACCTGGGAAGAACATCTAAAAACAGCACCATTTTAAAATGTCCTGGATTCTCTCCAACGCGACTGTCACGTTGTTTCAACACAAGAAGTTCTACAAAGTCAGACATGGTATCTAAGTCAATAAAAGTATTTTTTGCTTGATTATAAGTTCATAATATCTATTCTCTTCATCAGTGTTTTCTCTCTGTTGTTAGCATGCAAGACGGGTGCTTTGCAAGTGTTATGTTAAAACCAAACATTGCCCTGCTTTGTCTTTGGCAGCTGAGGGTTTACAGCATAATACGGCAGATTCAGGTCTGCGCCACTCTGCTCGGAAACACGATCGACTGCTCAGAAGTGAAATCGGGCCCTACCCCAAAACAGAGTCATGATTGTACCAGAGCGTACAGGTTAGTGAGTGTGTTGGTGTACATTGACAACAATAAATAACTAAATCCAGCACTTAAACCTTGGATTATACAATAAAAACCTATTCTCTGCAACCTGGAAAAACATCAACAACAACAAAAAAAGAATCTACGCCCTCTCGCAGATGTTTACAAACTCAACAAACAATCTCCAGGGAAACGCTGCCATGCTGTATAACATTTAAGATGTAATACTCCCAGTTTTGGCACACCTTCCCTTACAGGACCTGACGAGTGTCAAAGTTTCAAGTTGTTTTCAGGTTATGACTCAACCATAATTGCCTTTTAGGTTGTCAGTAGTTAAGGTTCTGTGTAGAGAAAAAGAGTGATTGGATCCTGAATTTCCTTAAAGGCAAATCACTATTAGTTAGCAGAGTTAAGTGAACCAGAGTGTAATAAAAAACAATGTATTAGCATTGTGCTTAAACCTAAATGACCAACTGATATGAATTCTGATGAAGAAGAGCAACGGACAACACCGTTATAAGTGAAAGGCTACCATCATACAGGTTTTGTAGTCTCACACAAAGAACTGCAACACCCATCATGCCTTTCTGTTGGGAAATGTACACTAGAACAGTGGGTAAAAAGCTGATGATTTTCACAATATTTTAGCCTTGCTTGCTAAAACTTCCCCACACTTTCCAGAGTTTACACATCACAAAAGGACAGAACTGATGTATTAACGCCTTGTGCTGAAAATAAAACTACATTTCAAATCACATGAACAATAAATGGCAACATACAGTATAAGTTAGAGTAAAACACCTTAGTAAAAAAAATGACAAATCTCGAAGCACTGTGTTTACATAGTGCTACAGCTAATTGCACACCTACTGCAGTACAAACATTTTGTTACCACGCCACCTTTTGTTGGTGCTTTTAGTCTGTATGGCTGTTGGGATTACAGCATTAGTTTGTAACATGGCTCTGAAATGTGGAATTGGGTTGTGTTCATGTTAAAGCACAGTTGCAGTTGTGGCATGTTCCAAGGCTTGACATTTTATTGTGGCTGTATATTAAACACGTCGGCTCTGTTTTGCTTATGTACCTTTTCAACAGTTAAATATAATAATACACCTTGTCATTCTACGTGATGGTGAAATGAAGTGCTATATGCATGGAGTTTATGGTGCATGTTTGCAAATGGCAGAATAGTTACAAATGCCGTTATGTTTAAGTATTTCTGTGTGATGACAGTCCATGTTGAGTGGGTTAAGTAGGTGGAGCTGAGATGACGCAGTTTATGGTGGATTTCACAGCCATTATAGGCCCTTCTTGGTTGGCGCACTGAGTTTTCTCATTCCCCTTATCCTGGCCAGCAGATCACGGACAAAGTCCTGCAAGGGAGAGAAGAAAACAGTCATTCACACACAAAAGGAAATATACAATACAAAAATGAATTCCTAATAGTTAAATATGCATTAAAATGATCAAACAGGACTATTACATGCTCACAGTAAAGAAGGAGATAAGGATTTGAATCTTTAGATATTTACCATCTATCCTCAGTTTCTATTATAGTTTGCAAGCTAAAGTTGGCAAACATGTCCTTCCTTTAAATACGAGTACATCAATTATCAGCAAAGGTTTTTATTTTTAAATAGCTACATTTTTTGAAGTCAACTCCTTGGCTTTCTTGTCAATAAATTGGACGAGAAGATTGATACCACTCACGACTCCGCACTGAAGCTAGAGCAGCTTGTTAGCGTAGAATAGCATAAAGAGTGGAAACAGTGAGACTGCTGGTCTTTTTAATGTATAAGCAAATATTCTACCTAACAGCTTAAAGGTGCTGGTAGGCAGAATGACCCTTCGGACAAAATTAGACTAGCAGGCTGGTTTTCAAATTTAGTAGAGCAGAAGCAGATCCATGATAGGGTGACGGTGTGGAGAGAGAGAGTCTGTGTCTCTGTGTCTCTCTCTGTTATTTTTCCCAGTACACCTTTTTCTAACACTGCTCTCTTTTTTTCTTTCCACCTCCCTCCATCACTTTCTACTTTTGTCACATTTCTGCTTCTGTCTTTCACTGTTTATCCCCAGCTGATGCCTTCTTTTGGGGATTGTGTTCAAAATGGCATATGTGCTACTCCATTGTCAAGGGATTACAATGTGTGTGTGTAAGTGTGACACTGGTTTGACACTTTGAGAGGCTTTCTATAGTGACCTTGAAGTGGTTGTTGCAGTTTGACCTAATGCCGCACACACACAAACACGCAAGTGAAAGATGGAGTCTAGGCTGAACAAGATTGCCGCATGTAGAGGTAATGTGATTGGTCTGCGCTACCTGTAATCACCAAAATAGCTTAACCTTTTTTCACCCTAACCCTAACATGTAACACCTCTTCTCACACACAGACACACACACACAAACAAACAAACACTTAACATAATCCAATTCATTAAATAATAAGCAATTTGGTGTGTTTGCACACAGTACTATTTTGCTAACAGTGTTTAAGCTGCTGAAAAATATGTAATGTTAAGCAATGTCTCTTCAATTTTAGTCTTTGTTTTATTTATGTCAGGATGATAGTGGAAATTGTGTGATAGACACACTGAACATACTCACCCCTGTTGGTTTGTAGCAGTCTATTAACGATACCTGTGCAAAAGGAAGAAAAGGAAAACATTGAACAAGAGTGACAGCTCTCAGACTTTTCATTCACCACCCTCTCTACATCGGCTTTCTAAGTGGTTGGTGAGCATGTTGTTGGGCTATGGTACCTGTCAGTCAGAATCAAACAACCAGAATGTATTTGAATACACCAGCATGAAGAATCATACAGCGAGAAATACAACTAAGTACAAAAGGCAGCTATATCGATTTTTTCACTGATAGAAGACTCAATAGACCAGCATGCAAATAAGTCACATGACAAGTTTCCCTTAAGAGCAGGATTTTGCTGCTGCCTTCAAAGACAATTTGGTTGTAGGATTCTGACTGTCTAGTACTTCAGGTGTGTTGAAACAGGAAGAAAAGCTAAATGTAACTGACAGACTGACTGCGTGAAAGTGGGTTGCTATACATTACAATACATTTCCATTACATTAGTAGAGTATATTACAATGAGGTTAGCTAAAAATAGATATAGGTACAATAGACATAAAACATAAAAGAGACATAAGACAATCAATCCCCATCCCTATACCTGTAGTTTGGTGGCCCTCTCGTCGTCACTGGTGACATCCAACAGCTCATCTATGTCTATCTCTACCTCTGGCATCTCTTCTTCCTAAAACACAGAAACAGTCTTGGTTAGTGAGGAAGACAGTGCCATGAAACCAAAAAAAAAGAAGAGGGAAATATGAATTTGAAACAAAGCCTTTACTAAAACCAACCCCAATCACACACGTTCTCTCATTATCAGTTCTTTCATTTCATCTCTGTATTCAAATCAGTGTTTCCACGTTGTTTTTGCACTCTGAGCTCCAAGCAGCCTGAACATATATTTGCCTACTAGGAGCAGGCATCATATGGAAATGGCATTGTAGTATATCACGCTGTCGGGCTGGGCCATTTAGTGGTTTGGTGGTTGGAGGCTGTTTTCAGCTCAACGCCACTTCAAAGGGCCTGTGTTTATCCGGATCTTTTTATTTCACCACAAGGCTTCTGCAAAAGGGGCACGAAGGGCGGATCAACCCTTTCCTCCCAGCTACCACATGACGTATCTTCCAAACTTTCCCTCCTAGGTATTAGAGCCAAAGAAAAACCATGTGCAAGTGCAGTTTTTTTGTGTTGTGGCCTTTACCAACAGCTGAACTGCTCAGTAACAACATACTGCATGATTGAAGCAAATGCTATCCCATCCCAACATCATTTGGGAAAACATCAATATTAGACGATTCCGTTCTTCACCAATTATGTCGAATGCCAACATTCATTGTCAATACAGGATATGGTATGCCTTTCTTCTGAGGGACAAATGGGGCTCTCGTAGAACACCGTTTGTGAAACGTTGCAAAGCCTCCTAGTGTCACATAAAATATGGCCTTTTTTGCCTAATCTGAACCATACCTAAGCCATTTGCCATAACCAGTTTGGTTTTGAAAAGCAAGAATCGCAGGCCGCAGGATAGCTCAGTGGTTACAGCTGGCAGCCTACTGAGGTCACCGCCGCCTAGTAAGCCACTTCGAATCCTGTCCGGCCGAACATTTCAGGCAAGTCCTCCCCTCTGTCTCCCCCTTTCAACTCTAAAATCTCCAAAAAAAGGCCCTCTGTCCTAAAAATACCTTGTAAAAAAAGCTAGAGTTATATAAATGTTAGCATTGGTCTTCAATAATTAATTTATTCTAGGGTTTTGTAGAACTGTCCAGTGAGGGACGTTCTTGTCTTCCTGTCTCTTTAGCATCCCCTTCTACTGCATCGTAGTGCATCCTCTTGAACTAACTTCTATTCATCTTCTATCATCTTTGTCACACATTGTGTAGTTTGGATAATCCCACTGAGCATCAAACATCCAACTCTTTGGCTATTTGTGGCATTCGTCGCCATCAGCTCACTGATTTGGCCAATCGGTTGATTCATAATGGCTCTCAACAACCTTTGACCAGAAATCAAACCAGCCGTGTCTGGAAAATAACTGCACAACAGCTGACTGATCAATGAGCTGATGATTAGCTGATCATGTATATAATGTTGTTGTTGTTAGTGTTTGGGTGTTTCTCATGCCAAAAACTGGTTAGAAGTTGATAAACGACTACAGGAAAAAATACCTTGCATGAGAAAAATGCTCTTTAAGATTGAACGCTCTTGTTGGGCAGCAAACTAGACTTTAATACCTTTTTCTATCACATCCCTTTCCCTTTGTCCACGATGCTACAACACTGAAACTGTTTTTAAAGTGTGCTGTGTATGTATGTGTGAGCGTTTATGTTTCTCTCAGAGGACTCCTTCATGCTTTCGCCTGGAGCGTGCGCTGATATTCAGACACAGGGACGGGGAGGATGGAGAGAAGATTTGATTTGAGCTCTCAGCATTAAATCTCAGTCACTGTCATTTCACTTTTCACGTGGGTGGATGTGCACAGAATACGATTAGATCACAATTATACCTTTGAAATACGATACCAAATGTAGCACACGTAGCATGTAGGCTCTATGTTTGAAGGCATGACTACAGATGAATTGCAACTGGAATTTTCATATAAATCATTAACGTTGATGATGACCAAATACAACAGATATGTATAAGGCCCATGTAAGGAATAAACACACATACCTAACTTTAAAAATCCTACTTGACATCAGTGACACCTCATTTGCATTCATTTGCATTTGTTCATACCCACACTCGCTCATAAGGCTACCCCACCATCATCCTCATTCCTGAGCTGTTAAGAGGCATTTACACGGTGTGCATTTTAAGCATCTCCCTAAAGTCAACTGTACCCTCCAACCTCTTCTTCTTAAATCTCTCTCCGCGTCTTAGCGAGAGGGTCTCGCTCTGAAGTCCCCCCTCGTTAAGAAAACAGAAAAGAACGGCGGTAGGTTATGTTTGTTATTCAGTATATGTCTAGAAAGTCCTCCAACATTGGGCTGACTAAGTAGAAATACTCAAAGATAGCCAAGCTAAAATAATCTCTATTTAGGAAACACACGGACAAAAATTGACGGACGAGGCTGAGCAGGTGTCATGCACTCTAAAAACGAATTCAGGCGACCTTTCACCTCCACTTAATTAAATACTTGGTTGCAAGATAAAAATATGAGTTAATTGATTTAGATAAACATTTTAAGTTTCAAACATTAATTTATAAGTTGTGTTGATGTAATAATGTTGGTAATTACATCAACTTAATATTGTGTGTAATTTGAACTCTGATTTCTGCGTTAATTGACTTAAAACAAAATTCAAGTTGTGGTACTACAATTGGCTTGATAACTTCATTGTTCTGAACCTTGAGTTAAGGATTTCAAGTCCACTCCCACTTAACATGCCTGGACAAGTTCCGACAGTTAAGACAAATAGAAATACAAAGGACATTTTAAGGTGAGTGTCATCTTTTGTCATTCAAATACAGTAGATAGCCTTGTGGTCGCACTGTATTAGGCAAATTGCTGTTTGACCAAAATTAGCAGCCTTTGAACTGTGAATAGTTCTGTGAGAAGATACAAAGTAGTAGAGGCTACTGTGAGAGCAAAAATACTTTGGTTACTATTGTGATATCGCTTTTTATTAAAAATGAATCTCGGTGAAGCAGATCAAGGACATGCTTCTTGAGGTAGGATCGTTATTTAGAGTTATCATTGAATTGCAAGTTGTTGGCATGTCACCCAGAATATATTAATTTAGGTAATTTCTTTTTTTCCTTTTTCAAAAATAGCACAATACAATTGAAGTACGCAGAGAACTATAGCCATCCACTGCCTTGTCGTGTACCTTGGAGAAAAGGAAGAGGACCTTTTCAAGGAGTTTAGCGACGTAATTCAAAATCTTGAAATAAAATAAAGTCCACGGGCCCAGTTTAAAAACACAGGACAAAAGCAAAAAAGATGAGAAGATACACTAAAACTTGCACGGTTGTGATTGACAAAATCTGTCCACCTGCATTTAAAGGCAAAGTACTCAAAACCACCTCTATATCATTGCCATGATGACACACACATGCAGACTCAATAGGTGAAAACAATACCAGCGTTGCTTTAGCAGCTGGTAATAATGGCTCTGAATTCGCCAAGACGGACAGTTTAAAAAGTATGCAATTACTTCATTCATTATCTCTTATGCGCTAACCTATTATTTAATGTGCTTCAAAAATACATGAATATTGCCATCATCAGTGACCGGTCCACCCCAGGATCTGACCATACGATGGCAACCATCGTGCTCGAGGGAAACAAATGAATGAGCAAGTATTCTGCGTTAAATTTGTTCATACTGTTTGAAATAATGACTGTCGGCAGTGTAAACATCTTTGTTACATCTTTTGTAAAATTGATGTGTGTGATCTGCAGATTGGTGGCCATTGAGAGTTTGTTACTGTAGTTTTACAAAAACTTTAAAGATTTGACATATTTGGCACTGGTTTTAAATATGCAAAGGCCTCTAACTTTGACGTGATGGCAGCATTTATTTGCTGTGTCCCCATTTCCCATGGTAATATGGCTAATGTGTTTTTTATTTATTATTTGTGGGGCAATTTAAATTTGTGTTATTTATCTTGTTTTTCAAGATTTAAATGAAGCTCAGCGCAAGTTCTTTCAGGAGGACTGGGTGTATATACATTCACTCCGCAGCTGCATATAATCAGCTCATCACAGGCGTTCTCTTTAACCTATTACATTTCACCTCATTCTCCAGCAGCCAATCAACATGCTGCAGCCAAACTATAAAATGGTTCTCCTCTCTCCTGCAGTCAGCTGTGATTTCAGGTGTTCATGCACCTTATCATATGGCATGTGTCAATAAATGTTCAAACTAAATGAATTCTCTCCTGATTGAAACATCATGTGTTGAAATAAACAACTGCAGTTCAAAATAAAAAGGGAATTGCCTAATATTTTTGTTGTGGAATCAATTCATTTCTTTCTTTAAAAAAGGCAAAAACATGAAAAAGCTAAGAAAAAAAACTAAAAACTATTGAATACAATATATTTGGAGCAACTTAATTTATAAATGGTTGTCAACTTAAAAACGTGTGTTCACAATGATGGTAATTAAGTACATACAACTTAAAATTCCTTTTAAATCATACGTTAAAACAAGATGGAACAACTTAATTTTTGGAGTAATCAACTTAAAAACGTATATCCCGAATGAGGGTAATTAAGTACATACAATTTAAAAATATTTTTAAATCATGTGGTAAAACTAGTTGGAACAACTTAATCTTTTGAGTAATCAACTTCAAAACTTGTGTTTATGCTACCAATTATTAAGTAAGTAAAAAAACACCTGATTAGAATAAAAACCTTCTCTCCTAACTCAAATAACTTTGTTGCTTTAACACAATTTCATTAGAAGTTGTCTTGACTCAATAAACATCGATGCAAACTGTTGCGTTGATTTTCTTTGTTGAGCCAAGGCATTTGTTTTTAGAGTGTGCCCTTAGGACAGATGAAACCCATTATATGTCCAAACTAGAATTTCAAGAATGAATGGTAACAGATGACTGCGCCTTCTTCAAAGGTCAGCTTGTCTACAACTGACAGCAGCTACCTGTCAGTTCTGAAATGTGAGCAGGGCACAGAGATCATGGACTGGGTCAACAATGCAAAAAAATGGATTACAAGTTGCATAGAAAACGGACAGAGAGTGGCGTCCTGCTAGCATACTGTGGTCTGATGAGTTCCACAGGCTACTGAGGAAAGATTCAACCTAATAATAGAGATGAATAAGTTAATTGGAATGAGTAACAGTCAAGTGAAAGCTTGTCAAGAGAGTGAATTTAACTCTATTGTAGCGTGGTTATCCCTCAGACTGATGTGTCTGTCTGTCTGTCTGTCTGTCTGTCTGTCTGTGTCTGTGTGTGTGTGTGTGTGTGCGTGCGCGTGCGCCCATTCCTCCTGTCAGTAGGCAGAATGTCACTGTGATTGGTGATGACTAGGGCAAGTATGGGCTGTGTGTGTGAGGCATGACTGCAGGCAATCGCCAACGACGTGCAAATCCTCCCCCCACACACTCAACTTTTTGCCACCATCAATCAGAGAAACGCTCACCACAAGGCTTTGTCTCTCTGTGGAGACTGTGAGAAAGTACCCAAGTGCGTGAAACACACTGCATGCAATGACAATCATTTCAACACTCGTGCACGTTTGCAGACTTAAAATGTAGATAAACGGTAAACGTGCCGCCGTGCTGGTGATTGAGAAGCTGAAATAGTTGAGGTCACACCCAATGCCCTCTGGGAAAATAATTTTTCATCTTGCCAGAAGTTGAAGGGTGACAAAATGACAGCGGACAATGCCAGGAGACATAAAGGGAGAGGCAATACAAACATATACACACACACTCACTCTTAAAAACAATATCAGATTGTGTTAGACGGTAGATAGAAAGGTCCCTGCAGCTCATACAGAAGCTCATCCTACAAATATATATTTTATGGGAGATAGAGCCAGGTATTCCTCCACTAAATAAAATGCTGTTGTTGTTTCTAAGATATGATCTCAAGCAGCATAAACCACAAAATGATACTCTAGACAGAAATGAAGTCGTAGCAGATGGCCACTGTCTATTTTCAAATTATTCTTGTACTTTTGTGTTTGCTGGACATTAACGACAACAAATTAAATACAATGAAGGAAGATAATGAAAAACAACTAAGTACTGCAAAAAATAGGGTATATTGACAGGTAGAAAGTTTTAAAAAATGTGGAGAAGCCATAACAAAGAAAACAAATGCATGATTGTTTTTGTTTAGTTAGCTAAATTACAACATAACACATTGTTACCTCGCTGCATGTGCATATTTTCAGCAATATATTAGTGAAAAGGTGATATGTTGTGTATTAAATGTAATACCGTAAAAGGGCACTGGCAACGTTATGTGTATTGTTTACAATTTAATAGTGTAAAATCAGGATGGAATAGGATTTTTGGTGTGTTAAAAGAGACGAATAGAACCACCAGTTTTTTCCAATCGGGGGCAAATGTGTTTGTTTTCATAAGCAGAAGAAAGACAGAGATGAAAAGACTTAGTGTGTATCCTATGTATAGAAGACTGTGCGCAAAAGATAACAAGGAGCGGAGTGTTTGTTGTAAAGAAGGATACTTTGAGTCGACTTTGTGAGAGAGCCAGCAGCGAGACAGGCCAGCCAGTGTGTTTGTTTTTCTGTTAGTGCAGAGAAAGTGTGTGCATGTGTATCACACTTGTTTTAACCGACAGCTAAGCAGCCAGCAGGGCTTTCCGTCTGGTTTGCCTGTGGTGAGGTGACTAAATCAAAACTAATGTGAGCGGGCCGGCCCCGTGACTCACCACAAACTCCATTCAGACTCTATTCAAACACTCGAACAAAGAGTCAAACTCCTTGTGACAGGGCATCACTTCACTCAGAAAAGTGATTCATCATTATTCCCATTCATAGTCTAATTACGTGAACGAGAACTACCAGTTGTATTGAACAGTGAAGGGTTAATTGCTCAGGCCACTTATATACAGCAGAAAGGTAATTGTGTAAAGTGGATTCAATATTTTATTTTAGGTTATATTTCCCATGCCTTTGTCCACAGCTAATAATGACATAATGGCACGGTGGTAGCTAGCTGCTAACTTGTGATTGAAATACTACACTCCAAATGAGTCTCACACCTCAGAAATAAAGACCGTTCAGAAGCTATGCTAGCTTATAGCTGTACTGCAAGAAAAAAACACCCGCCACAAATGTCAGGGAGAAACTAGGAATAGCTAAACAACATGCTTTGTTTCTTTACTCTTGGACTTCTATACATGTTTTGGAAGAGCTACATTGTCTAACTATAGCCTTATCAATATTCAAATGTAAAAACGATTACAAGAAAGCCAACCTACCTAAAAAGAATATTTTAGACCATTTAGGGTTAGAGTAAGGTATGTTTTTGACTTGTAATATTTCAGTATGATACATGAACTCTCTACAATTCTGGATTTATTGATGATATGAAATGTAAATACTGTAAAAAAAAAAAAGAGCTGCAGTGACACAGCAGTAAGTTGTTTTCAGGACAATCATGGCTGCTGTCAGGTAGAGGCTAAAAATGGAAGCTTAGCAGTCAAAATCGTTGTCTATCAAATTACATTTTCTCTACGGGCATATTCAGAGAGAGAGAGAGAGAGAGAGTTTGTGTGCGTGTGTGAGCGTGTGTGTGTGTCACAGACAGAGTGGTTATGTTGCAGCGGTGTAAAGAGCACAGGAACGTTCAGTCTCTGCCTGTAATGGCTAAATAAGTGTCTGGGTAATAAACATAAAATGTGGCCCTGATGTTGCTGGATAATAGAAGATAACAATTGAGCACATTCACACAGAGTCTGAAAGGTTTCAAAGAAAAGTACTCAGGTCAATAAAAGAATAACACCCACTCATCGGAACAGACAGCGCTGTATGTGAGGGGATAAGATTGAAGACTAGAGGGGCGGAAAACGAAAGATCTGAGGGAAATAGGGCGGGACGGGAGGGATTTAAGGTGCATTTTAATAGTAAGGAGATGCTAAAATATTTAAATGACATTGTAAACAAGGAAAACTTGAAAAGCCAGTAAAAAAAAAAAAGGAGAAAACAAAAACAAACAAGCTATGTAAATCGGGGATCATGCTGAGACGAGAGAACGGCCGCAAAAGGGAAGCTAAAAAGAAATGAAGAAAGCTAAGTTTGGCACCAGTAATTGGAATCCAAAAGAGAAGAAAATAAGATGCAGGGAGATGGGGAGCGCACAGATAAGTGGGTCACGGTGGTGATGATGAGGCAGAGGAGGGTTGTGCAACACAGTAAAACTTCACAGCTCAGCTTTCTTCCGCTACACCGCCATGCTGTGTCACATCAGATGGATGAATTCATCATAAGAGACCGAGTCGCTGTGGGAAAGAAAGAAACTACTACACGCCAGAGAATGGAGGGTGAGGATGGGACAAAAAGCTGAGAGGCCTAAAGGATCATGGTTAACAAGAGGACAAAGGTTTCCATGAGAAAAATGTACTTTAAGAGGATGCAATAGTAGAAAGAAGCGTTTCTACAGCTATTCCCCTCCCTTTCCTCCCTCCTTCGTCTCTAAACACCTCTCCCCCCCAGGCGATGCAATTTGCTGAAACCATGCAGCAGGGATGATGTGACTTCACTGGATAAAGTTAGCTGCTGCAGCAAAAAGCTCTTTCCCACGCTGAATCAGCTGTACTCGCCTAGAGGACATTGAATATCAGAGAGGGGAACCGGTAGAAAAAGAGGGTTGGGGAGGGAGGGAGGGATTCATCCTCAAAGGAGGATTGCAGTGCAAACTACTATGATCCTGCATGCTGAATATTGGAAGCTAATTCTGTGAAGTCCTTCATCGATTATTCAACGCTCATTGTGGAGGGAAATTCTCAACAATAGGGTTGCCCGGATTTTAGCTAATGCTAGATATTCATTGTTGAAGATACCTATCGTAGATTTCTAATGCAACTTTTTTTTTACAGTAACAGTAGATAAGAGTTGGACTATCATAAATCCTTAATTAGTTACACGATGGGGAAATGTATGTTGTTACACCAAAGGGACAGTGCAGATAAAAAAAGGCAAATAAATAAAAAGTATAGACATACAGTATCATGTGTTATTCAGTACACTCACCATATTGTGCTTTAATTACATTTGTATATCAATTACTCACCCTGTAATATGTTTTTCTAGCAATTAGTCAGCACATGACTGCATCCATGAGACTTGGATTGTTCTGCATGAGTTGTTGGATTTAGTCTTGCTTTTGGAAAACATAGCCCCAATTTGCTTCAAATCATTTTCTTTGTTTATTGTGTTTTTCATACACCATTGCGACTTGGGAGAAAAACAGTTTTCTTCACAATTTCAGTACATCATTGATACATAAATGACCATTTTGGCGGGTCCTTTAAAGCTTTGTCTAGTAGTCGCTGACACACACATGCTACTGAACAAAGTCAAAATCCCTGAAATCATCTCATCCTGGTTTGGTCTGAAGCCCTGATTTAAAGCTCAGAACGAGTTCCGTTGTGGATTCAAACATGAAACTGCCAGCATCTCTCTTGTGACTCTATTTCACAGTTTTGTGATCCGGGGGCGCATGATTCATATTATCCTGAGGCTGATGTAATGACAGCCGGGGCCCATTTAGACCCTCGCTCTCGATGGAAAAACGGGGCTTCCAGCCAAACTGGACATTCAACGTCAATAAGATTACCAACGTCATGTGTTCCCAGTGAAATTAATGGATTTAGTCAAATTCAGAAGCTATCAGAAATCCCTTTGTTCTGAGGCCATAGACTGCTAGCAATGAAGACAAAACAATAAACAAACTTTAAGTCTCCAAGAATGTAATTTCTAACACATTTAACAGATGAGAGTGCCAACTTATAATAGCCATTGCTGTCTTTGAGCTTAGGCAAACATACGAGTGAAATACACGCCTACAGGAACACCCCCCGCTGACTTTGAAAGTCAAAACAAAGTCTCCCTCTGACATACACGCGTGAATTACGACAGTGTTTTTGCATCTGTTCTCAGAGCCAACCATGGAGAGTGACTCAGTGTTTGCACACAGCCAGTTTATAAATTGTGTCGGCCCGCAAGCTGACAATGAAACCAGTGATTAACTGGATCATCTGGGATGGGAGGGGATGTCATATCAACACAGGAAACAAAGTGTGTGAGTGTGAAAATTCATCTCTCACCTATTTATTCTTCTTCTATTTTTGCACAATTTGCATCTGGCATATCTCTCAAGTGATGGCGAATTGCACTTACCATTTTAGATTTGTTTTCCCTACCACTATATCTCGGGCTAAATTTGACCTAGATATAGACCTCAGTGTTTCCCCTAGGTTTACTGCCTTGGGGAGGTGCGGCCTGAGCGGGGTGGTGTCACTGGGATATATATTTTTTAAATCCTCTGGAGCAGAGAGTGGAGCTGTGGATTATTGTTATTGATTAATGCATCAGTGTTTCTTAGGGTCAAAAACACTAACCTCACAACTTAAAATGAAAGCTTTTAGTTTATTTAATAAAAGAGCACATGTTCAATGTGAAAAGTGACAGTAGATATAGATTAATTGCTGTATATATATATGTATATATATATATATCGCGTCGAGCCGAACCACGCCCCTTAGCTGTGATATAATGAGCATATACCATGGCCTGTCGTGAGCTATTGCTTAAATATATACAAAAAAAAAAGATTATCATTTTCTTTTTTTAAAACACCTTGAATTTCAGGGGGAGGCTCCGTTGGCATGGCGCAACGCCCCTCCAAGACAATGGTAGGGGAAACACTGGACCTATAATTCAAGTTAATAACCTGCAGACACTTTGTTCTATCTGCAATTTTATTCTTCATTCTATCCATCTAGATTTTCTCTTTTATGCACCTGGCAGATATGCAGAAACATCATACAGTATTACCGTCAACCCCATAAACACAGCATACAGGGAGAACCATATGAGACATGGTGGAAGGAGAACAGACTATAGGGAGGCAGACATCAAGATAAATTAAATGAAAACTTGCATTTTATGATCGTAATCATCGTTTTATCACATTTTGGGTTTTAATCAGTGGTGGCTCATTTTTGGTGAGCTTGTAGCAATTAAACCTTTTCATACACTCTGAAGGCGTATGTGATTAACAGTGTCAATGACAGACATAAAACGACTAATCTACATGTATGTGAAAGCCACAGGGACGACAAGAACAAAACGCTCAAGGGAAGAGGAGGCGGAGGAGGATAAAAAAAAAAGAAAACAGGTGGGTGGCTGTCCCGGTGGATCAGAGGTTGAGGAAAGGAGAAGTGTCGACATGACAGCAGCAGGAGGCATGTAGAGAGGCGAACACACAAATTGCAACCTCGCCCTCCGTTTTGTTTTTCAGACAGATATTTGACGGCTTTCTGACGTTTATAACTGTTTCAAAAGCTGGTGGTTATCTGCTCGCTAAAAGGCCTTCTTGTCAGCACCTCTGATTTGTTTCGCAGCAGATGCATGAGTCTGCAGGTGCCACGTGAAATGTGTCAACACGCGCTCGGACAAAGACGCTAAGCGAGAGTCTATTTTTGCCCGTGC
The DNA here is from genome assembly GCF_000735185.1 of Notothenia coriiceps. Classification (NCBI taxonomy): domain Eukaryota; kingdom Metazoa; phylum Chordata; class Actinopteri; order Perciformes; family Nototheniidae; genus Notothenia; species Notothenia coriiceps. The sequence goes on from NW_011349768.1 coordinate 753,521, forward strand.
AATTTAAATGGCAGGGAGATAAATATCCGCCATCCCAAGCGCAGATAACAAACAACAATAACCTTCCCCGACAGATCCATAAACACATTAGGGTCACCCATTGACTAAATCTTCCAATAAGTAGATCTGTCTTGCTGGATGTAGTAATTTAATCAATAATCGTAATTCTAGATCCAAGTTTATAACAAGATGATGTATTTTTCTCAGATTAACTCTCACTGCTCTTCCCCCCACTCTATTCATTTTTTTATACAATTTTGACCTTCAGCTGACAATGTTGCAGGAAGCCTCTAGTTTAAAAAATAATGAGGTAATCAAGCTTAGCTCACTTCCTGTCGTCAGTCAAAGGAGATATATTCAATTGATTACAGACTTGATTCACATCCATCATCTGTCAGAGTGGATGGATGCACTTTTTAATGGACTAATAAAGAGGTAAATGATGAACCCTTGTATACCACCAGCATAACAATAGCCTAGATCATGAAATAGTATACTGGTTACACCTGTATGTCTGCAGTATGTCGTACATATAGTATATCCGGTAACCGTAATGGTAACACAATTCCTATGTGCGTCAATATGTGTGTGTTTATCCCCGGCGTGCTATTCCTAAATCCTATTGAACGTCGCTAATGACTTGGCTTGAGTTGCACTGTTTACTCGTCCTCTGCTGCCCAATGAGGTTCACATGATACACGGCCAGAAAAACATGAAAGGCGAGCAAATGGGAATGTTATTGACAAGGTCACAGGAAGGGGGGGAGGGGATAATCATTCAGACAGGAGGAGATTAACATTTTTTTTTTACACACACACACACACACACACACACACACACACACACACACACACACACACACTTGAGACAGAGTTCCTACACACAAGGGTGGAAATGAAATGAGCTCCTGTATTGTGGTGATGATCCAGAGAGAAAGAGAACAGACATAAGACTAAGTATTATCCTCGAGAAGATGCTCCATCTCTTACTTCCTCTTGCTCTATTTGGCCCTAATATGCACACTGACCTATGTGTGTGTGAGGACTCATCCATTCATGGAGAAGTACCCCTGACCGCTCACCACCCCATATCTGCCAAAGAGCAGCAGAATGTCATCAACCGAAAAAAAAAGAAAAAAAAAAGCAACTTCTGTTACACACATCCACACAGACACAAACACAGCCCCACACAAGGCCCGAGGGGCAGAGCTCTGTATGTGGGCAGTGTCCGTGCTCGTACACATGAATAAGCTTAATTGAGTGGGGCTCTATTGATGCAGAGCCATGAAAAAGTAGGGCATTACAGCAGTCCCTCTCCCCTCATTCTGCAGCATGCACCCCAACAACGCACACACATCAAACTGCAGAGTCAGATTTACCGCCCTGTCAATTTCTGTTGCTACGTTACTCTCTCACACACACAGAGTAAAGTCTGTTCCTCAAGAATTGAGAAACGTTTTTTTCTCAACAACCTCCATCGATCTCGTTCAGGTGCTCTCAGACGGACTTCACCGTGCTGACACAATCTGCCTTTTAATCAACTAGACCTCAGGATTAGTATGCCCTCCAGTACAGTCTGTCTGTTCTCTCACGGTGGGCTCCTGAATGAGTGAGGGGCTAGGGATTTTTTTACATTGTGTAGTTTAACAATTGGACGTACAAAGAATAAAAATGATTATGTTTTTGTCGACACATCCCTCAAATGACGGAAAAAGCAGAAATTAATTATCTTTTTTTCTAGATTTTAACTTCAAGGTGAAATCAAGGTTAAAGTTGAATACATTGGTTTAAAATAAGTCATCATTCTTAAAAAAAATGAGGCTTTGCTACATTTATTCATCTTATGTGATAATAAACCAAAGAGCTGGGGATTTTTACAGTTGGTTCCCTAGGCTCAATGACACTTATATAGTTAAGTTTAAGTTTTTTGTAAATTTTGATTAGAGAAAACTGAATTAATTTATAGTCAATGAACTCCATAAGGAATTTGCCCTAATCAAGATAGACTGATCCAGTGCAACTGTATATGATTACAGTAGCAACATTGCAATTTAATTATGCAAAAGTGTTGCTGATTATCTCTCTATATTATAATTTGTGGACAGACCTGCCTGTACAGGAGTTGGAGGGAGAAAACGCTGCAGTACCTTCTTTATAGTTTAATGTAACATGAGCAATGGCTTTGTCAGACAACAGAGCAGAATAGGAAAAGGAAAAAATAAGATGCTGCTGGTCTCCACTGTATTAAGTGCTGCATTGGGAGCAATGAGGGTCCTTGGCTTTTCTCTCTCATTCGCTCTAAGTCACCCCCTCCTCTCTGTCCTTTGAACAGCCAAATAAACAGAGGCAACATATCCCAGGAGAGCCGAGGGGATCCATCTCTGACAGAACTCACCTTCTGTTATCCCATCGCACAGGGAGAGGAGGAAGGAGGCCGAGGCCCAGGGCAAATTTAAACCAAGGTTAGAAAAACACATTGTAATAAAAGACAATGAGCTACAGAAAAAGGGAAAAACACAGTTGGGACAAACAATTGATGATTTGTTGAGTAAAGGTCTTGTTTGCTTCAAGCTTTTATTAACATTGTTGGTAATGTGCTAATCAGCTTTCTTGCACAGATGTTGATGAGATTGATCATGACTGTGTGCCATATATTAAGCTATTTTATAGGAAAGGGCTATCTTAGCTAAGCATAAAGACTGTTAACATGGGTAAAAAGCTAGCCTGGCTCTAGCTCAGCACTTTAGTCTGTGTATTAAGTTCACAAACAATATACATTCTGTTAATTAGTGAACTTAGAAGTGCTAGAGAGATGTTGTTACCTTAAGAAAGAGCAATGCTAGCATTTAGCTCTTTGACGTTTGTTTATGCTAAGCTAAGCTAACTCTCCACAAGAAATAACAGCATGAAAACTATTTCGATTTTGTGTGAAAATACCATGGATCTTTCCTTATGTGGGTTTATCAACCTACAGTCCAAGTAGATTTTGTACAAGATGAATTGGCAACACATATTCTCACCTTGCTGTTATTGAAACCTGAATCCAATTGAATCTGAGTTAACCCTTCCTGCAATCTATTACCTTCAGCATCAGCACCCCCCCCCCTCTACACACACTCCTTGATGCCCTCGAGTATCAAGTTTTCTTATGAAACCGATACAGAGTCTGACCTTTAAGCTAGAACAGGCCTATCTCCCTCTCTCTGTCCAGAACACTCAACACAACAAATGTGTCCATCTTAGGTCTGAACATAGAGGTGTTAACAGGCATGGAGGGAGTGTGACTTCCTGTTTACAGTCATGTGATCAAACATCATCTGTAGAGCAGTAAAGTCCACCTGCTCAAACACTGCCGTCATGTTTCTATTCCCAGGCGAGCTGATGAAACTAAGCCTTAACAATGCACCACGGTGACAACGTGTCAAAGTAATGATGTACTGGTTTCATTACCTTCTCTCCTCTGAAATGATGCCAGCCTTCATGTCTTTCTACCACCAGTCAACACTGCGCTTATTGAAGCATGATATCAGACTGGCCACAACGCCACAGAGCCAGGGGATTATTATGTGATATTATCCCATTTGCTGTGTGAAAGACATAATATGAGGAGGTGTCACGCTGCTGGGAATATCTAGTTTAATCTAGATTGAAGACAGGGAAAAAGGCACATCTGCAGACAAGAGAGTGGAGTCTTTCATCAGTAATGATACAATGGTGGCATCCAGAAATCAAAAGAGACTGACTGCAACCAGGGCCGGTGTCGGTACCAGATGTGTTCGGGGTACCATATGTGTTTGGGGTCCGTCTCTTACCAATGACGTCACGACGTAAAGACGTCAATGACGTCACGCATTGTGATTGGCTGTACGGTCATTTACCCACGCTAGACAGCGTGGGTAAATGACCGTACAGCCAATCACAATGCGTGACGTCATTGACGTCTTTACGTCGTGACGTCATTGGTAAGAGACGGACCCCAAACACATATGNCGGAGGTTTTGGTGGAGGTGCAAACATCTCGGTTGCAGCAGGACGTTTCTGAATGGTTAGTTGACAACATACTTGTCAACCCTCCCGATTTTCGCGGGAGACTCCCGATTTCATTGCCCTCTCCCGGTTTCCTCTCGGGGTCATATTTCTCCCGATTTCTGACAAAATCAGATTTAAACACGACTGTTTCCACTCGGACTTTAATACAGCTACACCATTGTTTGGTTTCCATGGTAACACGTCTCTTTAGTAGCACGCGCAACTCAAAGTCTGAGAGGGTGAGGCAGATATTCACAGAAAACAGAACAAGAACTACTCTACTCTCTGCTCACTCTTTTCCTGTAAAATACAGGTCCAGCCCACACATATGCTCCATCAAGGACGGTGCTACAGGTCGCAAGGCAGTGCACTTAGTTACAACTACAATAAGCATGTTAATGTTAATCTAACAGCTCCGGCACAGTTTGTAACTTAGAGTTTGACCCAGCAATAAGTCTCTGAAAGGCGGGGGAAAGTTGTGTGGATAGAGGCAGAGCGCAGCGGCAGGCAGGCAGAGAGGAGCAGGCTGCGATACCCCCCCCACAGAGCGCACCCAGAGGACAGGCTGCGTCACCTCACTTTGTAACCCAGGAAAGGAGCAGGAATCCTGGGTACGTGAGTGTTAAAAGTGCATTAAACTGTTTTAATCTGACAGCCGCTGATGTGCACGGAAGTCTGTCCGTTTCGTTAACATTTGAATAGCCAAATCGACGGAAATCCGTCCTACAGTATATGCGAATGAGAGGTTTGGCAATGCACGTGGCCGTGGCTCATTCCCCTGATAGGTGGAGAGTTGACCAATAAGCGGAGCACCTCTTTGTGACGTAGAAAAGTGTTGAAATCTGGATCCGTTTTTTTCAGATCCGTTGCAGCCCCTTTTTTTGAGATTTGGCTAAGGAGGAAAATAGAGAGGGTTGTGTTTTCTGACACTTGGTGAGTTCCCTGGAACACCGGGGACACATATTCATGTATAAAAGACGTACAAAGGTGCATTTTGCATGATAGGTCCCCTTTAATTTATCAGCAGGCTAAGAGTAGCTTTTACAACATAACATGTAAATAATAACATTTAGCAATTTTTCCACAAGTTTTTTTTCCAGTGTCCTACCTTCATCCAGCTCCTCTGAGACGTCCATGCGTGCCAGGTGAGCCAGCACTAAGACCCTGGCCTTCAAACTGTAAGGATAGCAGAATGGAGGCTCCTTCTTCTTCACGTTGATGTTTCCCAACTCACGGATCAACTAAAAGACACACAGGAGAGGTTGTTTACAAGTGTTTTCTTTTGAATTCTTTACACACAGATTCAAAACAGTCATTCTCACACAGGCAGACTCAAGTATGGTTTTTTAGTACCTGTGGAACTTCGATGTTGTCTGTTGGTCGTATGGTGGCGTCTTTGTTACTGCGAGGGTCAAACTCAAACGCTGCAGTCAACACCATGGCTAACCCTGAGAGTGAAAAACAAAATAAGTTTAAAAAAACATATCAAAAAGAACTTCAGAATTTCTGTTTTGTTAGGTGGAAGTAAAGCTTGTTTGACTTAATCATTGGACCTAACGCTTCAAACTAGCATGTTGAAAAAATCCCCCAAACAATAATAACCATATGCACCCCTGTTGTTCTGCTTCAACGTGTCTGCTATCTGTCCAAAGTCTTGTTATAAGAAGAAGGGGAACTCACGCTTCATGTTCATGTTGGGTGTCTTGTACATGAAATGCATGAAGAGCTGCGTGGTGTTGATGAGGATCTGGTCTCCGCTGTACCTGATGGAGCGGTACCACCATGTGCCCTGAGATGTGGAAGGAAAAAGGTAAGAAGGTTAGAAAGTCAGGGTACAGGAGGAAGGGAAGGCAACTGTTTTTTGTACAATCTAATGCTGAGGAGGACTTACCACAACAACAGGAAGGATGACCATAAAGGCTAGTCCATATACCAGCAGCACCTAGAGAAGAAAGCAGGATGTAACACACTCCTTTTTATTGTTGCTAGTATAGTACAACACTTTTAAAGCAAATAAAAAGGTAGGTTTGCAAATTGTTAATCCATTTGACATTAATATATACCAGCATTGAGTTCTTCTGGTCAACAATCCAGGCGGGCAGAGCAATACCAAAACTGGTGGCTAGAAAGGGAGACATAAGAAACATTGATCAAAATGGTAAAAAAATCAAGAGCTGTGCCGTGTGGCAAATTTAGCATCATGGGCAAAGTTGGAATAGCACAAAATGATTATTTCCTATATTTACATTGTGAAAAATTACTATTCAATTTCTACACTCGAAACCTTATAATCCATTTTAGATGCCATTGAACAACATGAACACGTGTTACTTTTGGAGGCCAGTGAGTGAAAATGCATTATAAAAACGCCCACAGTAGAAGTCAGTGTATAAGACTGAGACATATCTTCAAGGTATTTCTCCCTGGAATTAACGGGCTTTCATGTATCGATGAATCTTCCATTGTTTGTCACATTCATGACTAAGCGAGTCAGACTCACCAGAATTGATCAACAAGGTGTGGCAACACTTTAAAATGCAGATGTGTGAAAATATTAAAAAAAAAGGTAGTTTCACTCACCTCCCGGCCCATCCGGGTTACCGTATGTTTCCCAGTTCTGTCGTGACTGTTCGTTTGTCAGACTGTGGATTGAAGAGTAAAAGGAATCAATCACCTTACACTTCTGGGCTTTCATTATTCATTCATCCGTTTATTGATTATGTAAATGCTGTCTGGCTTACAACATCGAGACACTTACGCAGCATAGGCTTTGGCAATCCTCATGAATGTGGACTCATCACCGCCTTTGTCAGGATGGAACTTGAGTGATAGCACACGGTATTGCTTCTTGATTTCTGATAGCGATGCACCCTGGAGACAGAAATATAAATTACAGCAGCTCCTTACCGCACACGAAGTGTAAAAACAGATACAAGTCAAAGGAAAACTACACGGTGGGTTCTCAGAAGTCCTGAAAGATGGTTATTTTTATCTTGCGTTTCATCTTAGAAAAGTTATCTTTGTCCCACCAGATGAAAAGAGTCTTAACGGACTTCAGAGGACCCACAGAAAACAAGAGACATTGTGTTTTGTGCGTGTTTACCGGGTCCAAGTTGAGGACTTCATATGGGTTATACTCCTGGTACTCTCTGTCCAGCTTGGACACTTTGTATGCTAGCAGCAGGAACACAGCCCAGCCAAATAACAAAGCTGCTTTCCTGAAAATGGAAACACACAAGCAAGGAAAAGATGTCACACACAAGTGTAACCGCTCCCAGGAGACAACATCAGGCCCGTTCATTTTTTTAAAAGCCACTTCACACTGCGTCATCTAATTTTTAGACCGGTTTGGAGTTTAGATATTGTGCAGATGCAATTTGCAATGAAAACTAGCTTCCAGCTGTTAGAGAGACGGGACATTTGGGAATATAAAAAACAGAAAGCTTGGTCTATGCATGGAGGCAGAAGGGCAGGGCAGGTTCTGACATTGTTGTTGTTTGGTATTTATGCATGAAAGTTGAACTTGTTTCCATGACAATAGCAAAACCCCATGGCCTGCTCTGCAGCATCTGTTGCCATGACAACCGCTCACCAGCCTGAGTTGTCTGGCTGGCTCAACCAGAAATAAATATACGATGGATTCCTATAATAAAAACCATTGTTTTGATACAGTTGCAAAGAGGAAATGGATAGTAGCATTTTGAGAATAAATGGCTGATGAAAAAAGATGCTTCCACCAGATTAAGTCAGAAATGCAGTCATGCTAAAAAACAAGTCATGAATTTTGAGAGTAATAACAGAATATAGGAGGTGTATTGACAGAACCGGAGTGGAAAGTGGATGCATGAAAACAAACATCCGAGGAGACAGAACAAAGACGAGACGCTCAGACAGAAACACAGTGACGGAGGAGGCGAGGAGTGAGAGAAGATAGGCAGAGTGAGACGCTGAACCGCACTTGAACACCCAATCTTCTATTAACCCACACACGCCGAAGGAATAAACAACACTGAGAAAAACAGCGTCATCTTAAGAGAAATGCTAAACAGTGCAACTCGGTGTTTACACAGACAGCACGCGTCACCAAGAGGTTTACACGTGAAAAAAAAGTGCCCAAAATGACCAAATACAAGTATTTCCACACAAAAGATGTATTCTTTGGACAGTGTGGCTTTTGCCTCATTGTCACATGACAGTGTTCAGCTTGAAACACACACTAAGTGGTCCAGAGAGCTGTCTGGAACAGTCTTAGTAAAGGAAGGATGGCTGATGTTACTCAAGGCAAACAGCAAGTCACACCCAGACAACAGGAGGGATGCGAAATGTACAAAGAGAAAGGGAGCGGACCAATCAAGGAAACAAGCCTGTTATTACACTGCTGAGCATGTTTAGGCCAATCATATTTCAACAGTGAGGAATTTGTATGATACTGAAGCTGCATTAGGAAAAGGCGTAACAGCCCCATAAACAAGTGAAATATTTAAAGTAAAATCTGATTTTGGGCTTAATTGAAGTGAGAATAATAAATAAATAAATTTAATTTATATAGCGCTTCTCATCTGCCAAGACAAATCTCGAAGCTCGAGAAGAGGCCTCTCTGGATTTAAATCACCCACAGCTTGTCTATTTACACCATGAAAACTACAAACCAAGATGTTTGGACTCACTTTAGTGTTGGGACGATGCTCTGCTGCGACTTCGTCAGCCGCAGCCGGTACCACAGACATCTTCCATGGACCTTCCTCAGGCTCTTCAGACGCAGTTGTTCTGGAAAAACAATGGAGAGAGAGAGAGAGAGAGGTTACGGACACATTAATATCATCACAACAGTCACAATGATTACTGATAATGCCACATTAGTTAGGGAGGAAATACACGTGCTTTATGGTAATGATTTAAAGAGGGTTGAGTGATATTTTCATTGGGATTTATAATCATTGTGGATATGTTTTTAGAGGGGGATGCATTTGTTTCCTTTTTTCAGCTTGAATTAAGTTTAAATGTGGGTGTATTTTTCCGATATTGTTAATGCAATGATGTTGATTGGGGACACCTAACTTGCAATACAATATTTAATTCAACATAACAATAAAATAACTGTTTACATCCTATTAAACTCCAATCTAAATTGTCATTAAATAATCCCCATTAATCCAGCGGGGTAAAGTTTGATAGCATATGTTTCCCAAACCATGTTAGATATGGTGTATTGTTGACAAATAGATAACAGATCTGCTATAAGGATATCAGGATAAGGTGAATAAAGCCACAAAGGCAAGGCACCTTCAACACAAGGCTTTGGTGTTGCTTAACCAGCCAGTTTAGCTTCATTTACTATCGGAGTATGGTTAAACAGACTATAAATGTGACGTTAAGGCAGATAGATAACAAATGGCTTTGTAATACTTGAAGCTGGTGCGGTATCTGTGCTAACTGACCTGTACTTAACTACGAGCAGTAAAAGAGACGTGGACATCATCTTAGAGACGTCTGCTAGCCTACATTCACAAGTTAAACTAACGTATGGTTAGCTCGTATAGCCGCTGCATTTAGTAGGAAGCTAACCAGATTAACAGGCTGCACACTGGTGAGCATTAACACAAACAAGACGAGCTGAATCTACCAGGACACTTTACACTAGCTGTGGTTATTGAGTTAGCTAAGTTAGCACTGAGGCAGACATCGGGCCTTACCAGCATTCTGATCCCGGGGCCAGAGGTAATATGTGGCTGGGATCACAATAAGTCCGACGAAGGACGTGAGGAAATAGAAAAACGTGTTGCCGCTGTCATCGTACTGGAACTGTTGCCCGGCCATTTCGTAGCGGCGCTTGGGTCGCCCTTCTTCTCCACCGTTGCGCTTCTCCCCCTTCTAGCCCAATGTGTGCGAGTTGACAGACCGTTAGCTAGCCAGCTAGCATTCAGCCGAGACAGCTCTGATCATCGGTGTACGTGGTGTACGCCTGCGCAATGTGGCCTTCCTTCTTCTTCGTGGGTATCCAGCGCTGCTCCTGATCGCTACTGACCCCCAGCGGTGGCGACGGAAGAAGAACAGAGGAACTGAGTGTAGGGGCTTTTTGAACTCGATTGAAGCAGTAAGACAGTGTTGTAAAGTAACTAAGTTAGTACATAATACTTAAGTACAATTATGAGGTACTTGTACTTTACGTGAGTATTTGAATTGTATGCTACTTTGTACTTCTAGTTCTACTCCACTACAATTCAGAGGGAAATATTGTACTTTTAGTCCACTACATTTATTTAATACATTTAGTTAATTTGCAAATATACAGTAGATAGATGATAAACAATAGGAGCAACACTTAAAAAATACTTTAGATATACCTGGATTAAATTCACAATTAGTATAAGTTTCACTTCATAGCCAAAAACATATAATATATGATTCTAAAACGGGCCAATCTGCATAATGAGTACTTACTTTTTTTTACTAGAGAAACATTTTGATTTCAGGACTTTTACTTGTGACAGAGTGTTCCTACACCCCGGTTCTTAATAAAGTAAAATATCTGAGTACTTCTTTTCGATGAGTTTGATGTTTAAAAAAACCAAATGTACCCGGTTACTTCATAAACGATCACATGGCCAGGCTCTGCAACTCTTGCACATGCTCCGTTTTATTTTTCATGTAAAGAGGTAAAAACTCAGTTTGAGAGGTCCCCCAGATGTGTTCATACAACCGTCTGCAAATGTATACATTATTTTGTTATAAAAATGTATGTGACTATAAAAAAAAAATAATAATAATAATAAACAATCTCAAACTATTCATGTATTTCTTATGGACATTACATTTGTCAACAGTATAGTCAGATTAATTGTAGTGGCGAAAAAACAGTTTACACAAGCAATCCCAGAGCAAACAACTGAACACAGATTGTGTATTATTTTGGCAGCAGCGCTGGAAAGCATCTGGATATCGTTTGTTGGTAAGAGCGAGGTTGACTTTGGGCTTGCTTGACTGATTTAACATTTGTACCAGTGGCCATTCAATCACAGTAAAATGTTATCCCATATAATAATGTGTACAGGATTTATTTATCTTTTTCTGTAAACCATAATAGTGTGTTTATATGATTTAGAGTAAGGGTAAACAAATATTGTAAAATATGTCATAATGATAAAACAAAAGAAAGGAAAACTAGCTTTGTGGAATGTTTATTATTTTAACTAAACAGGATTGGCTGAACATAAACATACAAAAAGGATATAAACAGTAGGGTTATCTTTATTAAAAATAAAAGTAATAGCCTATTAAACTACACTTGTCAATCAAGGATTTGTATTAAAGTGTATTGTCATTGTCATCCGATGTTGCTTTGTGTATCTGATGACTTACACACAACGCATGGTTGCAAGGACACTTTTTTCTGTTCCTTCCATATATGCTGTATGTTTATTGTTAAGCTTTAGTTTTAGACTGATAAATTAAAACATTTCTAATTACATTAGGTATATATTTTTGATGATTTTTCAGATGGCTCAAAGATGATGATAAACAAATGTGTGTTTTCTTTACAGACTGATTCTGTTATATGTGCACCATAATATCATCCAGAGGCTTGCGTTTCAAGTCAGGCACTGTGGCGTCAGACGCAGGATAACCTACAGGAAGTAATATCAACAGCTTCTCATTGGCCGGCCGTTTGAGGAGGATCCTGAGCTGGGGGCCGCAGTTTAGAGGCGTCGATGTGACGGTGACGAGACCCACGTTCTGATTAGCAAATGGACAGAGAGAGCAGACATTCAGCCACGTTACCATACATGTCAAGTAGCAGTTTATCCTAAAGCGCATGCATACCCTTGTTTAAATGGCCTTCATGAGCAATAAAACGGTTATCGGCTGATGTATATTTCAATGGGCGGTGTTATTCTTTACCTGTAAGGCAGCTAACAGGATTCCACAGGAAATGGAGACACTGATTTCATTGTAGTAGTGTGTCCTTTTCTTGTCCTTTGGTAGAATCCCATAGGTCTGTTTGAATACAAGGACTAGATATGGAGCAACATCCAGGTAATCCTTAATCCAGTTTGTCCTGCAAGAGGAAGGACGTTTTGACAAATGGGTTAGACACGTGAGAGATTGGAAGTTGTAGGAAGACTTAACAGTACATTGGTCCATAATGAAAGATAGACAAAGTTAGGCTGACATTTGGGATAAGGGGATAGGGATGAATCACTGTACGGGCAGTTAAATTGACTTTTTCTAGAAAAAATAAGCAAATATTAATGAGTGAGGGTGGTGTGGGTGCTCACTTTAATTTGGCCAAATCATTGACCCACTTGTCCCCCATCCTCTGACGGTAGTTGACCTCCTCCTCTTCTTCTACTATCTGTCTGATCTGGTGCTTTGTGTCGGGGTCTGACACCACGACAAACGTCCAGGGCTCTGTGTGCGCTCCACTAGGGGCCGTACCTGTCCAGAGGGAGGAGGCAAGTAGATAGGAAACAATTACAAGACCAAAACATCAAATAGCCACATCCCTCACTAGATCAATGTTTACGTTTTTTGTATTTTGGTTTAGAGCATATGAAAAGTGTTCCATTTGTCTTCACATGCCTGCAGTACGGATGACATCATCGATGACTTCTCGTGGGACTGGCTCAGGGCTGATGAATCGGACAGACCTCCGCTGGTTCATCAGAGTGTACAGATCCTTGGATCTCTGCAGCATCGTCTCCTCGGGGTAACGTGGTGGTGAGTAGGGTACATGTAGAAGGTCTTCCTCCTCGTGGCTGTCTGCCCAATCGCCATCCTCTAACAGGATGACAGACAAAAGCAGGACCAGTGAGCACTAGCCTATGTATATACAAAATGCTAAATTGTTATAGCAATACAGCTTATTCTTGGATCATAATGTAAATTTATATTCAATGATGCAAAACAAAATGATTAGATTTAAAACCCAGATGACATTATGTTATCACGCACATATAATATGTTGATGAAACTGTATGTAATAGACTAGCACGTTGCCCGTATATCAGGTAACACGTGTCTATCTGTTTTATCCAAAGTTGGGTCAAGTGCACTGATACCTTTAAGTATCTCACAATTACATGCTTGACTACAAGAGTCAGTTTCAGTTCATGTTGCCTACTGCAGAGGGCACTTTCATTAGGATTGATCAAAAACATCTTTAGAAATATGTTGCATTTAAGCCTAACGTTTACTAAAGAAATACATTATCAAAAATAATTAAATGAAAAAAATGTAAAAGCACTTAGAATGGCCCACATCAGAAAACATTGTATAACATATTGATGCATTATGTGTTCATCATTTACATGTGCAGCTGGTACAGGAGGAGCTAGTAGTACCTTGTACTTGTTCTACCTTTGTGGTAGCTTGTTGCCCTCTGGGGACAATAAAGATTACCTTTCCTTACACTATTATGTCCCTAGGCTGCAGGCCCTTTACTATTACTGATTAACCCAACTGTGAATGATTATGTCCAAAACCAAAGACATTCACTTATTGATAAGGGGTTTTTACATTATGTGAAATATGTCTTGTGTTGAAATGGGGGTTCTTGCCTAGGCTACATATACTTCGTTTCCCTTAAAGGGAAGTTTTAGAAAGTGGGAAAGAAGTTTCTGATTAGCTCTTACCTTCCTCTTTTGCTGTGATTTCTGTATCATCCTGCAAGTCCTGGTCCACCCACGGTCTAAAGTCTGCTTTTTTTGGCCCTTCAGTTTTTCTAGGGGGGGTCGAGGTGGTCTCTGTCTCCCGTGACCTCACCAGCATGAAGCCTATCACCAGGCACAGGACCACAGCCAGGACAGGCGTGAGGACTGACAGCAGAGCCATGAGTGCTTTAGAGGACAGAAGAAGACCCGGTTACTCGGCTGAGTGCAGATTGAGTGTTATGAAACACTAGGGGTGGGCAAAAATGCTGAGTCAGGGCTATCTTTGTGAGGAATGTGGCTCTTAGGTTGCAGCTCTGCCCCACGGTTACCCGCTGTTTAATGTCAAGAAATGGCACCATAACCAACATATGAGAGCCTTAGGTATGTGTTCAATAATGTACACGTGCTACAAAGTCAATATTTTACCTCTTCCTGTTGGTAGGTAACAACTACCTGACTGTGTCATTTGTAGCTTTCTCAAAGGGCTGTTTTAAAATCGAAGCTGCAATTGGAAGGGAAGAAAAGTGTGTCATTTATATTTATCTAAATTATAATTTTTAGTTACTAAATCCTAGAGATGTACCAGCTCTACTTCTGACTGGTGTGACATAAACATAAGAGGCAAGTGTGCATAGACTTTAAACTTAGATTATTTGTACAGTAAGGGCACATGTAATGCAATAACACATTTAATCTTATCCCAAGCACGATATTTTGCAATATATACAGTGAAATAACCAGCATTCAGTTCATATATACTTAATCCCTAAAATCAAGCATAATATGTTAATGATTTTCATTCATTACTTACAGTATGTGGTAAAAAGAATGCTCACAATGACCAACAGGTGGCGCAAAAATCTCTGCCAGGATGAACTCACTGGGTTCATAATTAACTCATTTGAAAACATGCTGGTGATCAAGAATCAGGGAAAAGCCTATGTATTAGCCTTTTTACAAATATATAAATCACACACACACACACATAAATAATGTAATGGAGTTGGTTCAACAAATAAATAATAAGACAAAGCAAAAGAATAGCTTGGCTAGAATGTAAAAGACTAAGCTTTCCAGCATGGCCTCGCTCTCCAGTGCGCACTGGTACACAGACAAGCACATAGAAGAGACTCTAGGTGGCTCATTGCCCAAAAATACCCACCTTAACATATAATTTAATCACATATGATTCTATTAAAATATTTCACTTTCTAAAACAAGCACAGAACCTGCATAATGATATCTTTCAGATTCATTTCAGCTGTCAAAAACTAGCAGAACTTCCCTTTACACCAATTTAGCAATAGTGGGATGGTCACGTCTTAAGATGTTTTATAACTTGAAAATGACATCATTTGTATTTGGAAAATAGGCATTTGCAAAGCTTCCTTTTTTTCATGGAAACCTTGATTTCAATGTTCACACCATTCACACCCTCGGATGTTCATTTCTTGCAGTGTTCGCTCCGCCTCCTAGGCTGTCTCCGGCGCTGCGCTTTAAATAGCAGCTGTTTAAAAGCTCCTCACCACTCTCCTGTCTGCTGTGCATCTCTCAGTCTCCACTCACTCGCAACATTTTCCTAAAACACTAACCCCCTAACATCTCGCAATGTCGGCCGCCAGCACCGAGACTAGCGCCCCACTGCCCACCGCCGGCAGCCGCGTCTTCTTCCAAGGTGCACCCGCAGTTGGCTGCGTGGGCACCGGCCCCATCACCGGAGACGACCCGGTGCAGAGGAGACAGGGCAAAGTGACGGTCAAGTACGACAGGAAAGAGCTGCGGAAAAGACTCGTCCTGGAAGAGTGGATCATCGAGCAGCTCAGCGAGTTGTATGACTGCGAGGTGAGAGGAGCCTAAATATTAAATCACACACGGTTTGTGAGCGACACCTTAAAAAACATACGGATATTTTAGGGAGACAGGTGAAAAAAAATCTGCAGAAATGCTTTATCAATTAGATGGCTTAAACCAAATATGTTATCTAATTAGGACTCACTTTACTGTATGCATTGAGTGACATTGATAGTGGCTTTGCTGCTCATGTGGGATTGTGTCTGTCTTTGCAAAGGCATCAACAAATGCACCCGTTTTATAGCGAACCCCAACATCCTCCATTAAACAGACTGTGTATTTGGGTTTATTGGTGTCTCTTTGTCCTCAGCACCGATACCTGCTGGCTTTTTGTGGCAGAAGCGAGAATAGCAAGGGGCGTCAAAGCGACACAAAAGCTGTCTGGTGTAATAATGATGCCTCTTTACACTGTGACTTTGAGACATTGCATTGTCTCCTCTCTTATCCTCTCTGTCGCTGAGGAAGAGAGAGAGAGAGAGAGAGAGTAATGCTGGTTTAACTAGATCAGGAATGAGAGGGAAACCGCATGGTTGCATCTTTGGCCCCTTGGGTTTTTGGATTATGTATATTCAAGGTGTATGATTAGAAAATGCGTTTTGAAATAATTGTATTTTTTTTTAAATCCTGAATGTGGTACTCCTTGAGAGCAAAATGCATGTTATGAGGACATGATAGTGTTCCAGTTCCCTTTTAACTGAAGCTTTATGTGTGGAAATTAATTAAGTCGTTTCTGAGGCGCATTTCTGACCTTTCAAACCCTCTTCACCTTTCGAGGGATGATCTGTCGCCAGACGATATTCACAGCCCCATTATTCTGCATTCACAAGTGGCATTCTTTAACATTTAAAGGGGGAGGGCAGGGCTTTGTGTGTGTGGTTAGAGAGCAAAAGAGAGATGGGGGTGCAGAAATAAAGAGATTCTATAGGTGGTGTGTAAGTGCATGCGTGTACCCTACAGTATGCTGCCGGAGTCAAGTTGGGGGGAAGGGTACGGACTGGAGGAGAGGGAAAGAAGGGCAGTGGGTTAAGGATGTGCTGATGCTGTGACTCTCCTCACCAGCCAATCACCTCCTCTGGCTCTGACCCCCTTCCTCGCAACAGAGGGTCCGCGCACACACATATGCACACATACAGTCAGTCTGTCACCTCGGAACGCAGCCAATCAGAGATGGAACAGGCGGTGTGAGCGTGAATACACGTGCCTTCACACATGAACCTGTCAGACTACACTGTGGGGATGAGTTATATTAAAAAATATGGAGCATAAGGGATGTGTGTGTGCCTGTGGCTACACATAATTACCAAGATTGATTGTACTGGTGCGCATGTGCAGAAGGGAAACACCTGCACAAATCACAGCAGGAGACTGAATATCAACATCCAAGTATCATTGTCCGTCATGAGTTTGTCTACTGACTTGTTATTAATGCAATGCACATAATTCCTCCCCATACTGTAGGCACATACGACTGTCCTGCAACGGCAAACTGCTACCATTTACATAAATATCACCGAAAGATAATCGTTTTTTGAGCGCAGGATTTTTTTTTCGGCTGTCATCTTGTTTGCAATGCTTCCTCCTCTCTTTACAGTCCTGCTGTGGTTCTCACTTAAGTTGAAAAGAGCTGCATAGCCCCTCTGAGTGTGTACTGGTTTACATTTCAAAGCCGGATGAGCTCTTGGCTGGGTGTCAGTCTGCTGTCAGCAGGTGCGCTTGATCTACGAGTCCTATGAAGCTCCTCCCGTGCGGATCGACTAAATGATTTGATGCACCGGCCCAGCGCGCATTTAAGAGTAAAATCAACATTTGCCTTTCTCTTCAGAGACTGTGATTTGTTTAATGCAAATGCATAGGACAATAGTCAAAACACTACAGCAAATCACAATGTTCTTTCAGTGTTGCAGTCAGGGCCGGCTCTAGACAATTTGCAGCCCTAGGCGAGATTTGAGTTGGCGCCCCAGCCAGAGAATCGTACAATAGAAAAGATAAAGATCAATAGAGTATCCAAGGAATACACAATAGAATGGGGGGTGGACGTCACATCCTCTAGGGGGGTCCGGAGGTATGCCCCCCCGGGAAGATTTTTTTAACATTTTAAAGGTCACATGTCATGCTTTTCCGGTTATTACCCGTCCCCTTGTGTGTTATGAAGGTTTTTCTGCATGTAAACGATGTGCAGAGTCAAAAATCTCCTCAAAGTACAAAACCCCTGGTACGCCGGAGTAAAACTCTCTAAAACGGAAAAATACTGCTCCCCAAAACGCCTCGTTGGTGAAACGTCATCATGACGTCATCAATCCATTTGATTCTATCGCGGTACGTGCTTACGAAAGCACGTACCCGGGAACTTAAATGGGCCGAAATCCGTGGAGCCGTTTACGTTTACGTCCGGGGAAGCCGTTACGTTTAAGCCCGCGCTGATTGGTCCAAATTGACCAATCCACACACACCACACACTCAGTGCAGGCAGCCCTGCTGATTTCGCTCCGTGCTGCAGGCTGATAAAAGACAGTTGGGATCGCGCGAAATTCGCTCTGAAGACCCATTCTCACAGCGTTTATCAACCTATAAACCTTTTTCTTACTCAATATCAAGGCACACTTATTGTTTTTATTTCGGCTGTGACTTTGTGTGTGTTCAGGTTGAGTTTGGCTGCGTTTGGCTGTGTATCGCTAAACAAGGAAATCACGGAGGGGCGGGGGGGGGGGGAGGGAGGAGCTGCAGTGAGCCGTTTAGTGGAGAAAGTGAATACTGCTGAATACACATACTTTACAGAGATGCTGTATGCGAAACCAATGTGAGTTTGGAAAATTGCACAGTATTTTTCTATTTTAGTATACCTCAACAATGGAATTATGATCAGTGGAAATGGCCATGACATGTTACCTTTAAAGTAAAATGCTTCAATCTGGTGCACTTTAAGCAGAATTACTACTAGATCTAGGGGGTACAACTCTAAACACCCATATGAAAAAGATTGGTTTACATTTTATTGATCAAATAAGTATGTGAACATAACCAATAACCTACCATAGCCAATAACAAATAAATGTAACTTATTTTATTTGTGTTGTTCATTCATATCTTATTTGACCTATTAACATTTATTTATTCGTGCATTTTTTTTAATCTCTCCAGTTTAAAACAATATTTTTGGTTTACTGTCCTATAGTATACATTGAAATGATTTCAAACCTGTTTTATCCCAATAATTATAAAGGAGTGCCTTGGAAATATTTGTTTACATAAATTGTGACCAAACCGTTTGAGACCCACTGAGATAACTTAGACTAAAGTTAACTATCTAAACACTCAGAGTCCTTTACCTCACTGAACTGTAGTTATCAGCCTCTCAGTCTGACTGGAGAGGACTCTCCCTCCACATTATTGTAGAAACCTCCTCTTCTAATATCCGTTAGAGCAGCTAGCACCAGATTCTAATAACAACAGCGCCGTTACCGGTGCACCCTCCCTCTCTCCCTCATTCGCTCCCAAGCTCACTCGCACTTTGGCTGTGAGCTGCGGGCGCCAGATAAGCCAACATCCCCCATTTTCATCACTTACAGCGCCCATCGTACAGGGCAAATTAAAAGTGTAACCGGGGTCAAAAAATGGTGTTACATTTACTTAATTATGAATGTTGTTACATCAAGGCCGAAAATGAGGATGAGCACCAACGGTCAAAAATGTTTTTCTACCAGCACAGCGCCTCCCCAGATCTGGCGCCCTAGGCGAACATTCTTCTACCTCGTATAGCGGATTGCTTATATTTCTTGCGAAAAAGAGGTTGGTAACTCCGCATTTCCGTGTAGAATATAACCAGTAATATCAATATTGTTTTATCTCCTTATTTCATTTGCGTCTCAATATTTTATGATATACTGTGAATTTTTTTCAACAATAATTATTTTAATTTATTGTCACTTTCCCCTCACTAAACGATTTTATAGGTATTTCTTTTTCTTAGACGAATGTCAAGACAAAGTAATACCGCAAGACGAAACTCTCGTACATAGGTATCTAGAGAAAGTACAACGGAGAGTTTCACGTGGTGTAACTACGAAAGATTGAAAGTTGTACAATTTTTTTTTTTAAGAAAGGGCCCCCTCCTACCTGGGGGGGGTGATCTCCTCGAAGCAAGGGGGGGGGGGGGTTGATTTAGTACAAGTGTACCTCATCCTATGATTTATGTAAAAGCGTGTGTAGAAACCACAGGTATAGAAAGACAAAACGGTGTTGGCACGTGCACGTACGTACGTGCTCAGCTACCGACTCGTAATAGACCTAAGTCTCCCCAACGACAAAGCAATACGTGTCGTTACATCTTCTTTCCTGTACCTATTCTCACGACCTAACAGCTACCATCATATAATTCGTCTCCACTTAGTACAACATGCATCTTCTCTGTAGCCTTCTCCCTAACAACTACATCTTCTTCTGTAATCTTCTACCCTGTGTACAACTACATCTTCTCCTTTAAAATTCACCAAAAGTAATCCGGGAAAAAACTGTGTTTAGTTAGTTCCACATTTGGGCAAGATATACCGTCAGTAGCATCATTTACTAAAAGACCAACTTTCAACTTCTCGACAAGTAAAAATAATAGGATGTCATATATGTGAATGTCATGTATGTTGTCTGGTGTCCAAAACGGATCTGTCGTTACGAGTTGACATACTCTTCTAATTGCTGATCTTGGGAGACTGGAATCTGGGTAGTGTAAGAATGTTCAGTTTTCGAAGACATCTTTGAAATAACAGGTTCAATCTCAGCCGTTTTTACGCCTCTAGTTGAGTTGTCTACTTACGGGAGAGGTCCGTCTCCACGGTTATCTACGACACATGTATTTATCTGTTTGTCTATATGTGTTAATGTGGGCACCTGATTTGGCTTATAAATGTCTTTAAGTAATGTAGTCGTAATGTATTTGTTCCATACCTAGTGCGTACAAAATTCATATTCCAAAAACAGCGCGCACTTGGCAAGAACAGGACGTCTCAACAGTCTCGTCAAATATCACTGGTCGCAAATAGTGGACTCTGCTGTTGTATTAGGGCCTATTTATTTTCTACATCCATAGTCGAATACACTTGATGAAAAAGACATAGTAAAACCTTTGCACGACTACTGTTCGCACATTTAGGTTCCAGTTTATACCAATTATCAAATTCAAACGAATTAAATGAGGCGTCGTGTAGTTATGAGAGATCAAATGTTGAGTTCCGCCTGTATAGTCGGGACACACAACAGTGGCCTGTCTTGGTAGCTATGAACAGCCCCCTCGGATTTTTTTTCGCGTTTTTAATCCGCGTCGATGCATTGATTCACATAGCACTTTGACATTGTGTTTTTGCATACGGAATAACCATGCTGCAGCGACGTGCGAGATCGTATGGCGCTACTCGGATACGCACCTTGACGACCGTAATGACGCATTTCCTTTCCTGACCGGCTCTCATGTTATAACAGCTTACATAATGCCAAAGGACTTATAGACCAGGGTCCGGCCGGGCCGATGCGGTGACCG
>NW_011349769.1:0-4558 GCF_000735185.1 Notothenia coriiceps
ATAATAATAATGTGTACATAGACATTTTTCAGGGGCGGACTAGCCATCTGTATAATTTCCCAGCAGCGAGGCTCCCCCTTTGACAATCAACTAGCGCAGTGTTTCTCAAACTTTTTCAGACCACTTTTTCAGACCACTTAACCAATAAAAAAAACACTCACGGACCATCTAACTCCACAAATATCCAAAAACAATAGGCCTGCTTACCATTCCAACAGTATATAACAAATTACAGCCTAATAATGACAGTTTAACCTTCTCTACATCGCCTCGTTCACACATGAAATCAACAATACAAACACAACTACAGATTATAAGCATTTAGTTCAAATCCAATTTAAAATGCTCTCAGGTTTTACACCTCTTATGAAATGTAGTAGACTACATTTATTACGGCGTTTATGTCCGAGCTAACAGACTCACAGATCGTTGGCTACCTAGAGATATCCAAAATAATACACCGCACAAACCTCCGCTGTGGATTTTCAAAACAAAATACAATAAAACTATGGTCGCAGGCCCAAGTTTAACTCTCTGAGGCCTGCATGGTCTGTCTACAAAACAAAAATAAAAAAAGGTTAATGCAGCCCCAACAACAGCCTCTGATCATCAACAGACTTCATGCAATGCTCCATCAGATGCATATATTAGATATATAATCTCTATCTCACTCCTAACACATCTAAATGATCTACTTTCAGCATGGATAAATGTTCATAAAATACATCCATTGTTTTTTCTAGAACAGATTGCAAATCGCCTGAAAATGGTGCAAACAAGTGGCAACATGTTTGACGAAGGTGTTGCGCTGGGCTATATGATGCAATAGAAAGTGAAACTTAGCCTTGCTCCATTGCGGAGATATTCCCGCGAGAGTGCGGAAGACCCCCCGGGGTCTCCAGTTTCTGGCACTGTTATTTTAGGGGTTGCAGGCTGAAAAGTTTGGGATTTTTTTTTTATTATTTCGATAAAGACACAAGAAAGAGCAAATTCTCGCTAACTTTGATAAGGAACACAAACCAAACATAGGCAAAACAATGCTTGGCACAGGCAAAGCAAGCTTGATATCAAGTATCCTCATATCTTTCAAAAATGTTGTAATATTGCTTATGGCTATCTGTTTCACCTAGAATATGTTACTCCTAAAATAATAGCATGTTTTTATTAAAGCAGCGACTGCTTTCAGTATTGCTAAACAAAACGTTAATTGTTTTATTACTGAATGAATATTAACCTTCAAATAAAAACTATAACCAGTATTAGATTGTTATTATTACTTGATATTTGAGCAATTATTAAATGTATACCATCAACCACATGATAATTTCCACTTAGTTAAAAAGAAAATCCTAGCAGGGATGAAAACATTCATATCAAACTACTTTTAAATGCTGTTCCAGAAAGAGACATTGTGTTGCCAGTTATGTCTCATATACTTGTTAATAATGGACGTAATACTGGCTTCATCAATTAGTGCTAACCTACATATCTAACCCTGTTTAACACCCCTCAGGGTCCTCAGCGCAATAACCAATCGGATGTCTTTTTTGCAGGAGTTGAATCTGTGGTGGCGTTTGGATACGGGGAAGAAGGTCTATTATGCACCAGCTAGAGGGGACAAAATGCAGCTTCCTGTTGTGCCTGGGGATGAGTATTATCATCTGTTCAGTTATTTACATGAGGACCAGGATGCCAAGAGAGCCCAAGGTGTTAGAGCCTCCAAGTTGCAGGTCCTTCTCCACTGAATGTAAAGCTTTGCTGCCCAGCATGGAGGAGGGAGTGGAGAGGTACCGGCGTGACTGCCAGGTAGGTTTAATACATATAGTATACAGACAAATGATACTGAAGAGTCATTTTTAAGTATTTTTGGATGTTAATATACCTATTTTGTTTCCGTTTACAGTTAGAAAGCTACATTATGAATAGTCGCATGCAGTGTTCTAACTTGACCAGAGACCTACACTTCATCACAAAACCTCTCAGTCGTGAGGAGGAGGACTACCCTTTAGCATTCATTGTGACCGTTCACAAGGAGCTGGAGCTATTTGTGCGCCTGTTACGCGCCATTTACATGCCACAAAATGTGTACTGCATTCATGTTGATAATAAGGCTTCAGTGGAGTACCAGGCGGCTGTACTGAAGCTTGTCAGCTGCTTTAAAAATACCTTCCTCTCCAGCCAAAGAGAGACAGTGACATACGCTGGCTTTTCCCGCCTTCAAGCGGACATAAACTGCATGAAGGATTTATCAAAGTCCAAGATAGGCTGGAGGAAGGTGGTGAATCTGTGTGGACAGGATTTCCCCGTCAAAAGCAACCTGGAACTAGTGCGGTACATGCAGAGCAAACAGTGGAGGGACAGGAACATGACGCCTGGGGTCAAGCAGCCCGAGTCTATGAAGCACAGGACTCAGCTCCAGCACAGGGAGATAGTAGGCTCACATGTAGCTACAAGATTTAGACTGAAGAAAGGTCATCCTCCACACAATCTGCCAGTGTATTTTGGAACAGCCTACTATGCTCTCACAAGGGCTTTTGTAGACTTTGTTCTGGAAAGCCCAAAAGCCCAGGACCTCTTGGAGTGGTCCAAAGACACGTTCAGTCCAGACGAGCACTACTGGGTGACACTTAACCACATCAAAGGTAAACTGCCCGCTTGAAATGGATACACGTACTGGAAATGTATGCAGCATAAATCCATATTTATCTATTAATTATTAACTATTGTAATGTTTAAGCAAATAATGACATGAGCTACAAAAACAAAATCAATTTAACAAGTTCAAACAGCATATTTCCTTAATGGTTTTACTCAGGCTCAGTGACTGTGCTTTTATGGCAGGACCTTTTGTAGGAAGTTCGCCTGAGCTAGAAAGATTATCAGTTCAAGTGGAAAATACCGTATCAAATATAAAAGTTTTAAAATGCTGGCAAAAGGATTAACAGTCTGTTTTTGCTAAATGAAAATGTTTTAAAAACACTACCAACTTAAAAAGAAGGAAACAATGTTTTCTCGAATCCTCTTATGTGAATCATGCATGTAATTTATCTTCCAAGGACAACCACAGCATATACATAAAAACAATGTGATCAATAACAAAAAATGTCATGATTAATATTTATATTAGGCATCAATAATGTTGTACCAATGGGTCCTACGATCTCATTCCGTACATTAACACCCTTGTTTGCTGTCATTACTCATTTGCGGTAAACTCAATTGACAGTTTGCATGTTAGGCAACAACACAAAGCACATGAGAAATTAGGAACTACTGCTAACGGTCATTAGCAAGGAACTGAAATGAGTCCCCAGTTGATCTTAAAAAGGCTGCTTCAAATGGGCTTATTCCCTCTTGTGGTAACATGATTGACCCGAGGTTGCAATAAAGAGGATTCTATTTTCAGAAAGAGATTCATTGGAAGAACGAGAGAGAAAAAAGCCATCTCTTAATCTCTAACTATTAAACTGAAAGAATATTTATATTGATTATGTTGTTAATATGTTAGCAGTTTTTTATAAAACGTTCATCCATTTTCACATTATTTAGCATTGCTAGTGTAAAAATATGTCTTTGTATTGTCTTATGATCTTTATAGGGATGTATTTACGTTTAAAAATGTATCCCTAATGCTTTCCATAGAGAAACGTAGCATAGTGGCTGTAATGTCTAATCGCAGGTTGGAAGTATAACATTACATGTTAATGAGGAAGGATAAGCCACACTAAAGATGTCAATTCACTTCCACTTTTGATGAAAGAGCAGCAAAAAGCCTCTTTGCTAATATTTTATTTGGAAAGCATCCAGGACCATCTTCCACTCAGTGGATGTGACAGGGTAGGGTAAACCTTTTAATGTAATTTGGTCACCTAATTATAATTCATTTTGTCTGGTTATTTGTTTGAAGAAGTTCCAGGCAGCCACATTGATGGAGGTTGGGAGGGAGACATCCGGGCAATCAAGTGGAGAGATCAAGAGGGAAGAGTACACAACGGCTGCAAAGGTACAGTATAGACGGTCATGTATTAATGAGGAACTATGTTATTTAGGGGTGCACCGAATGGGAAATTCTTGGCCGAAACCAATACCGAAAATAGGAAACAGTTGGCCGAAAACCGAATGCCGAAAATGATTAATAGAAATATATATATATATAATGTATACATATATATAATGTATACATTTTTTACCAATGTTGTTCAGCTACCTGATTATGGAAAAAGACATGATTATGGCAAAACTTAACTTAAATAATAATCACTATTATGGGTCCATAAAACATTTATTCAGCACTTTTGAATGCATACAGTACATTAATTACAAGTCAAGTGCATTTTCTTTTCTCTGTAGGATAACTACAACAAAGTGCATTCAGAACAAAGCCAAGGTGCTTTAAAATAAACATCTAGGCCAGTAGGCCTACAACAAAATAGTGTAAATAAAGACTGTAACAGCCAGGCCTTCAACAACAACAAATGCACCTATAAGTTTGGTAACCTAACGTGTTGTTGTGATGACGTAATCAAAACGCGGCGACAAGCACGGCGCGCGACCATGC
>NW_011349770.1:0-4034 GCF_000735185.1 Notothenia coriiceps
AGCTGCGAGGAAAGCTCGAAGAGCAACTTATGGCAGACCTGCCACCTGAACGTCTGAAAACCTGCCCTCCTTTTACATATGTGGGGCTTGATGTCTTAGGGCCCTGGTCCATCACAATTAGACGTACCAGAGGAGGACAGGCTGAGAGCAAGCGGTGGGCCATAATGTTCAGTTGTATGAGTTCCAGGGGTGTGCATATCGAGATAAAGGAGTGTATGTACACATCCGGTTGCATAAATGCTATCAGGTGTTTTTTCGCATTGAGAGCCTCAGCGAAACAGTTCCGATCTGATTGCGGTCCAACTTTGTTGGAGCGTGCAAGGAGCTTGGGATGGACAAAGCGGTGCAGAATTATCTCAATGAGCAAGGATGCAGTTGGGAATTCAATCCGCCACACAGCTCCCATATGGGAGGCTCTTGGGAGCGTTTGATAACCGTAGCCAGAAGAATCCTGGATTCAATGTTTTTACAACAGAACACCTTTAGTGTTCTTTGCACACTGATGGCAGAGGTCACCGCCATCATGAATGCACGACCACTACTACCTGTGTCTGCGGATCCAGACAACCCTTTCATACTTTCACCATTGATGCTCCTAAAACAGAAGACAGGAGTTCCGCCTCCTCCACCAGGAGACTTCTCTGACAAAGACTTGTACACAAAGCAATGGAGACAAGTTCAAACTTTAGCCAACCAGTTCTGGACCCGCTGGAGGAGAGAATATCTACCTTCTTTGCAGCAAAGACAGAAGTGGACAGTGCAACGCAGAAACCTTCAAGTTGGAGATCTAGTTCTGCTCAGAGACAAGCAGGTAACCCGCAACTGCTGGCCTATGGCCAGGATCATATCCACATTTCCTGGAAAGGATGGAAATGTAAGAAAAGTCGAAGTGAAGACGACGGACCAAGGCACGATTAAGACATTTATCAGATCAATTGCAGAAGTTGTTCTACTTCTACCAGAACACTGATTCTAAGTTTAGTGACCTCACAGAGGTCAGACGGGTAGTATGCTGCCTTAAAGGCATTTTATAATCTTATAATTGATTTGCAGTTCATAAAGTCACCACTAGGAGTGCTAATGGTCATGTTATCTTTAAGTTTGTTGTTCTTAGCGTCACTTCCGGTTTACGGCATCACCACTTCCGGTCTAACATTAGAGAAACGGCATGGTCAGAAAGTTTATTTATCCAAATATAATCTGCTTCCATCCACAAGGAAAATCCTAGAGGCAATGCTGTAAGTTTGTCTATTTGACCTATTTCATGTGAAAGATCATTTATTCGGAAGAATATTGTTAAAAAGACCATTGATTAGTTTGTTTAAAAAGCGATTTATTTACAACTATATTAAACACTCTAAATAATGCAGGAAAGCAATTTCAGTTTGTATTTACATTAAGAACAATGTATTGTGTTTATTTACAGTTTTCACCGCCATATTTTTGAAGAATTGTGACTTGTGAGTAAACGGTCAAACCTACTACGACTCTGGCTGCGGTTTAACTCAGCGTTTACATCAGAGTTTCAACACACTGCATGAGAACACTACAGAACCCATTACTCAACCCTCCCCGGGAAAGTTCACTCTAGGGTCCGGCCGAAAGTGAAAACTCAGATTGAGGAGGAACAATTCAATTTCTGGCAACGATCCTGGAGAGGGCCTGGGAGTATGCCTATCACGTTAACATTTGTTTTGTGGATTTGGAGAAGGCGTAGAACCAGTTGGGGTGGAAAAGGGCATCTAGTAAGGATGACAACGGGTTGCTTCAGAGAAAGGTGTTCCAGGTACTTACAGCTGAGAGGAGAACACCGGGCAGACCCAGGACCTGGTGGAGGGATTTGATCTCCACTCTGGTCTGGGAGCGCCTCGGAATCCCCCAGTTAGAGCTGGTTAATGTGACCAGGGAAAGGAACGTCTATTATTGCCTAGCTGTACCATGGTAACCATAGTATGTTTTAATTTGGTTCTTAAATGTGCATTTAGGTTCAGCTAACAAGAAGTGAAGGGTTAATTGGAAACAACCCCACCTGAGCAGCACCTGTTCTGCAGCCCTTAACCCTCCTGTCGTGTTCGTTTCTCCCCCCTTACTTTGGTGTTCCCGGTCAAATTTGACCAGTCTGTTTAAACTGCTATTACATAAACACAAAAACCATTAATCATCCCCAACTTCTATTTAACACCCATTTAAGCTGTAAATACATATTATTGTGTGTACTATCTGATGGATTAACATGGTGTAACAAAGATGACTAAACCACTCAAAATGCAATAAAGTGGTGATCAGCAATGTATAGGTTCAAAGCCTAATGTGGAGGATATCATAAGGCCTTGAGGAAACAAATTAAAACACAATATTTATGATAGATTTGACCCAAATACGACAGGAGGGTTGAATACCTCATGGTTTTCCAGGTGACATGGAGCTTTTCATCTATCAGAACTGTTGTAAACACATTGTGGATAGCCTTCCATAAAGCATTTGTTTAATTTTAAGATATGTGCATGTATTAGATAAAGAGGATGGATAGACTGGAAAGGGGGGAGAGACTGGATAACAAGAGGCCAGGGGTCAGATTTGAACCCATCATTTCAATTCATTTTCATCATATAAAACTATGATACTTCTCCAGTAGCAGCTCCCACTTGATGCTTATTCTGCTGCTGCTGCTGCTGCTGCTGCTGGGCACCAAACAAGTAGTTCAAGCATAAAGACACACTGTAAACAACACAATGATTCATACCAACAACTGTTGGCCTATCTATACAAACACGCTTTAATACAGCAGAGGGTTGATATCATGTGACATGTGGTGCGTCATAGCACTGCTCATGGGGCTCATTGAGGTCCAAGAGAGCGGGACACAGAGGCCACGGTAGATCATGTGTGTACACATGTGAAGGAACAGCCCCCCCCATGGGGAGGAAACCCCCCAGCAGCTGTGACGTGGGGAGACTTTTCTCAACATGTTCTCTGACATCAAACCTCGTCACAGCGCCGCCAGGAAATCTCACAAGAAAACACAAGTTATGTTTTAGAAAAGTAGATAATTATACATATTAAAATATATTAATAAATATATTAACATATATCAATTTCACTACATGATAAATTATAAAAGATGCCCCTCATGCGTACCAAGGCATTTAAAAAAACAACAACTTTATTCTCCTTTTTCTTTAACAACACATACAGCAGGGATCACCAACTACATTTGTCCAAGGGCCAAAATGTATCCAATAGACACTATCGCGGGCCAGCGATTTTTATATAGCCCAGATCGTATTCAGATTACTTTTAGAATACTTTTGGAATACTTTATTTTTCCATAACAGATGGGTATGTTTTGGTGAACAGGAGACACTTATTTTACTGTTTTAATGGCTTATCAAGAACTCAAACACAACATCTTGGTGTCATTCTGGACAGCTCCCTCTCATCTGCACCCCACATAAAAAACATCACCCGGACTGCATTCTTTGTACTGTCTTAAAACCTTTCCTTGGAATATGTTATGAATTGTAAGGTGTCCTTGGGTGCTTTGAAAGGCGCCCCTAAATAGAATGAATTATCATTATTATTTGTTGCAGCCAATTTGATGTATTTTAATATTTGTATATGAAGGTGCTGTGATACTACTGAATTGAGCTGGGCATAGGCGGGGACTCAGCAAATTTCAGGGTACAGCCTACTATTTGGGGAGGACACAGGTGCACAGCATTAGGGATTGGGAATCACCAGAGGGAAGCCACAAAGTTTTTCAACCGTGCGTGTTTTCGCTTATTTTCTGTTTGTTTTGAGTTAATTTCGGTTTATTTCTTTATCACAGTTAGTTGTTTAGTTATCAGTTAAACACCCGGCTCTTGATTTGCTGTCACCATCCTGCAATCCAAATAAACATCTTAAATGCACTCAAAGAGAAGGCCTGATTTGCTGTCAACACCACACGTCTGGAAAAGCTTCACACCATATCCCTCACTGGCAAATATTTGTTGTTCGGTTGCCTTTACATTTGTTGAAAAACTTGCTTCCAA
>NW_011349771.1:0-721 GCF_000735185.1 Notothenia coriiceps
GTCAGCAGATGGCCGCCTGCTTTCTTCTAATTACTCCGATGAAGAAGAGTTCTCACCTCGGCAAAGACGAAGAGGATCGGGGAGTTTCACGTCGCTAATTGACAAGTGAACACAGCTAAATAAACAAAGGCAGGTCAGACCGTGATTGGACGAAAACACACAGACAGATGTTCTGCTGCTCCACTCTCAGGAGGAAATATAAATATATGTAATGATAGATAAAGAAGGAGTTTGAAGAATCAGCTCCAACTTCAGGAAAGGTCCCCAGAGGGGGGGTGTTAATTTAATTAGAAATAAAGCGGGGCATGTGGAATTGTTCTTGATTAATGTTTCAAAGGCTTTCAAAATACTGTGTGAGCATTGATATTATTTACAGAATATTAAGAATAATGAAACAAATTCAAATCAAAACTGAAAAAAAGGTATAATTGCAAAAAAAAAGAAGAAAGAATTTGAAAAGTAATTTTTTTTTAAAGATAACTATTTTCTATAAAGTTGATTTTGTTTTGAGGATCGACCAAATCTTGTAAAATATTTGATATTATTTAAAGGGGACCTATCATGCAAAATGCAATTTTTTGATGTCTTGTATACATAAAGATGTGTCAGGAAACTCACGCAGCGTCAGAAAATAAAACCCTCTCTCTTTTCCTCCGTACCCAAATCTCTAAAAACGGGGGAACAACGGAGCTGATCCAGATTTGCGTCCGATATGACGTAA
>NW_011349771.1:944-9932 GCF_000735185.1 Notothenia coriiceps
TACGGGGGTTGAAAACTCTCTCGTTTTGCAGTGTCTAATGGGCCGTACGCGGTGCGCTAATGAGCAACTCTCATAGGAATTAATGAGGCCCCGCCTCCCACGCTGTATCCAGTTCTTATTATACATCCATGGGTATGAGGTATGGCTAGAATGGGTGATCTGTTTGGTATTTTGAGCAAAACACTTCATAGACATGTTTTTTATATATTTGTATATATCTGAGACCTATGCTATTGCCTAAAAATAGCATGATAGGTGACCTTTAAATAATGTGTTGAGTTCATGACTTTAGGAAAATGTGATGATTGTGCTAATTCATTTTGTGTGAAAGCAATGAAAGATGATTCACACATTGACTTCTGTTTCACTGTCTGTTTGAAGACTTTGACCAATATAATTAAAAACAGTTGAAATAATTCCTCTTTCAGAAACAAACAGAGTCTGTGATGTGTCAGGCCTCATTAGATAAAATATTCCAACAGCAATGTGTTGCTTTCTGGCCTCCATTATCTCCAAGGCTTGAGACTGGATTACTTCCAACAAGCTTCTAATTATAGGCTTTCAGATGATGACAAATACGATGCATGATGAAGTTGTTTCTTAAAGCTACTACGCGTCTTAATAGAGCCTTTTAAACACTAAGATTTCAGCTCGCTCTCTTAAATGGTGTGGTGACAGAGTGTAGAATCAAATTGCAGTGGATGTAACATCTGTAATGGAGATGGTTATCTTTTTACAGCACACTCAATCTTCCAGGATGCCAAAATCCTGTCGTACTCTTTTGAAGATTTGCTTTTTATTGTCGCTTTATATTGTATTTAACATTCCAGCAGAACACTGACATGTGGTTACAAATCAGTCTGAAGCTGCTTTGGTGTTTCACTGAAAACACAGAAGAATGAAGAGTTTCAGTAAAATCAACAACAACGCTCCGTGTTAAAACCTAATGGCTGCCATAACTCAACACCTAGCACTTCCCTATGGACCGTGTATCTGTTTGTACGTGCGTGCAAGCGTGTGAGTGTATGTGATTGTGCATGCGTGCGTGTGATTGTGCGTGAGTGTGTGTCTGTGTGTGAGAAACATTGATTCCTCTGTTCTCATATGATTTAGATAGTGTTTGTTTTAAATGAGTCCATTTAATGGCCGCTATGTTTACAAGTCCTGCAGGATGCTTCAGCTGTGGAGGGATGCCAATAGTAAAATAAAACAAATACAGAGACAATTCATCTGTAAAAAATACAATACATACAAACAGTGGCGGTTCTAGACCGATTTGACTGGGGGGGCATAAGAAAACAATGCAATACAGTTATTGGTATTTGTTTCAGTACACTTATTTATTTCAGATACATCTTATAGTTATTACTGTTAGCTTCAGCTTAAGTTATAGTAACATTTTTGCACTAACACCATATCATATTTATATAAAAATAAAGGCAATGAACAGTTACATCTCTACTTTACATCTACAATTACACGGATACAATAGTTTAATTCACCTTCAATTATCGTGGTAGTCTCTCGAAACGTAGGTTTCAATCAGTCTTTCTTGGATGCAACAGCCTCTGAAGTGTTTGTTTTTCGCGCGCTTAGCCGGACAGTGAAAGTCAGTGCACCTATTCCGTCATTCAATAAATCGTGTAATAAATCATACATTTTTCATATTTTTTCACTTTTCATTTTTTAGGGGGGGCCACAGGGGGGCTCAGAGGGCAGTGTTAGGGGGGCACTGCCCCCCCCCCCTGCCCCCCTAGAACCGCCCCTGCTGAGACCTATAATATATTGATGAACAACAGTATAATAGGGGTTGTTCATCAATATATTATAGGTCTCAGCAGGGGCGGTTCTAGGGGGGCAGGGGGGGGGGGCAGTGCCCCCCTAACACTGCCCTCTGNAATTTTCCCCTTTTTAGAAGTGTAGTTATGGTCATTTGTTCTGGAAATGTCATTTTCGAGACCTGAAAAACAGGTTTGGGGTTTAACAGGTTAACGTCTACATGCTACCGCTGGCTCAGATAATGAAAAACAACAAAATAAGTTACAATAGTTATGCGGAAGACACACACATTTACATAACCATTTCACCAGGAGACTATGCTCCAATTCAAACACTGAGTAAGTGCATTGAACAAATCAATGACTGGATTTGTCAGAACTTTCTCCAATTAAACAAAGACAAAACTGAGGTAAGGGTTTTTGGAGCCAAGGCAGTCACATTAAAACAATGACTAAATCAGCCTACTATCACCTAAAGAACATATCTAGGATTAAAAGACTAATGTCACAGCAGGGTTTGGAAAAACGTGTCCATGCTTTTATCTTCAGTAGACTGGACTACTGTAATGGTGTGTTTACAGGTCTCACTAAAAAATCTATTAGAAAGCTGCAGCTGATTCAGAACGCCGCTGCTCGAGTCCTCACTAACACTAAGAAAGTGGATCACATCACTCCTGTTCTGAAGTCTTTACACTCGCTTCCTGTGTGTCAAAGAATAGATTTCAAAATACTGCTGCTGGTTTATAAAGCACTGAATGGTTTAAGCCCAAAATACATTTCTGACCTCCTGCTAAATTATGAACCATCCAGAACTCTCAGGGACTGGTCAGCTTTCTGTCCCCAGAGTCAGAACTAAACATGGTAAAGCAGCGTTCAGTTATTATGCTCCAAATATCTGGAACAAACTCCCAGAAACCTGCAGGTCCGCTGCAACTCTTACTACTTTTAAATCCGGGTTGAAGACTTTTATTTTTGTCGCTGCTTTTAATTCAAACTGAGCGGTTGTGTTTCTTTTTTGGTTAATGAACATTTGGGGCTAGTAACCCCAGGGAATCAGTGTCTGGGGACTCTGTCCTGGCTGGTTTTCTCTGTGTATGCTGCTCGGGACGTATGTGCCATACAAGCGTACACAGCTCATGTTCGGAGAAACCTTAAAGAAAGGCATCAGTAAAGTGGAACTTCTGTGTGAACTATTCATATCTTCATTCATAACTGTACTGTAACTTTTTATTCATGAATTTTTCATAAAGCTTCTTTTATTATCTTTTCTTTTTAATGACTGTTTTTAAATGCCTTTGTCTGAATGTCTTTCATTTTTGTAAAGCACCTTGAATTGCCTTGTGTTGAAAGGTGCTATATAAATAAACTTGCCTTGCCTTGATTTATAAAATAAAATAATGTTGGAAGATGAAAGATAACTTTCCAAGGATGGGTTACATGGTAACGTGACCAGAGTGAATGCAAAGCAGCATATTAATAACATGAATCCCAATCAATGTTAAATGGAGGAGGCTGAGAAAAAACTATTCTTTTTAATTGAAGACATAGTTTCAAAGTCACTTCCCAACTTAAACTGTAAACATGTATTTTCCAAACATGTATTTTCCATTTATTCTCGAGAAAGCTTTTTGTGAGGATTTGAGCATAACTTTGGAAGACCTTGACGTTCACCTCTGTTTCTCGGTTCTAGCAGCAGGTGTGAACCCCCTCCAGCTGCAGAACTTCGCCACATTAGCGGCTGCTGCGGCCGCAGCGCAGAGCTCTGGCAGCCCAAATTCCAGCAACGCTATGTCTGCAAACAGCGCAGCCCTGGGAGCCCTGGCTAGTCCAGGTAATTAAATACTGGCATGAAGTGTAGAATTTGCATGAAATGCAGTAGTGG
Organism: Notothenia coriiceps; assembly: GCF_000735185.1. Classification (NCBI taxonomy): domain Eukaryota; kingdom Metazoa; phylum Chordata; class Actinopteri; order Perciformes; family Nototheniidae; genus Notothenia; species Notothenia coriiceps. The sequence continues at coordinate 4,605 of NW_011349771.1, forward strand.
AAGAAATACAAGTGTCTTTCACTTAAGTCATAGAAGCAACACTTTACTGTGATGAAAATATTCCACAAGTAAGAGCCCTGCATTCAGAATCTTACTTGTGTAGAAGTAATTTTAGTTCATTTATGGCGCATTTCCACTGCAGGGCCTCGCACGGCTTAATACGGTATAGTTAGGCCTTGGTAGGCCAGGCTTACTTTATGCTGCGTTTCCATTACAGTTTAGTAGCTGGGGCAGTAACTATAGTAACGCAGTGTAGGCGGAGCCGTGATTCATCTTCAATGCGAACCACAAAACCAAACATCAGCCGTTAGCACTCAGAGCTCACAGTTCCTCATATCTGTTCAGAAACGAGACAAAAGTTAAACAAGTACAAACCACATACTGTCTGTGTCATGGCGAATACATTCGCTGGTCTATTTATGTCTGTATAGGCCGTTGTTGTGTGTGTGGACGGTCGGAGCATATACAACGTTAGCTTAGCCGATCTCCGTTCAGAAAACACACATTTTAAAAGGTTTTTCGCCTGCCGTCTGTCTGCAGACTTGTCAAAGCATTAATTCATGGTTTTTACTAACCGGTATCAGCATGTTGCTACTTCGGCATCATTTTGAAACGTGTATTACAATTTTAAATCACTGTAAAATATGTTCATTGTGTTGTAGTTGTAGCCCCTCAAGTCACTAGTTTAGCATATTCAGCCCGGTTGGCCCGGAACTACCCCTAGTGGAAACGCGACAAAAACGGGCCAGGTTTGGCACGACATGCTTAAACCGTGCTACGCGCTGCAGTGGAAATGCGCCATTAGAGTAGTTTATTGGAGTGTTTAGCTTGCTATTTTTGGCCTTGTTGGCTGGTTTCCCCCGTGTCCGTTACCCTAGTTTATCTTCACGCAAAACATTTATATCTAAGTGTAAATAAAAATCCCTTCCCGACTGAGATGAGTGTACACGTTCACAGACAGCCCCCCTGCTGTGGCAGTATCAACAACTGCTCTACAACCCTCCCTCCTCCCCATTTCCCTAACGGCCCCTCAGCCATTCCTCATGTGTTTTATGGGAGTTAATCAGCCCCATATAACATTTTATGGGAGCCCCATTTCCCTTTTAATCTGTGTAAATATACATTGGCTCCATCTGTCTGAGTTTGGCATATTGCTGCTGCGGTAATCACCTCTCCTCGTTAAGAGACATTTGAACGACCCCCTTGCTGCTGTGTCATCCTCTCATAACCAAGTCATATGAGGTGTTCTGAGCGTGAGCTAATCACCCTTGTGGTAACCCATATGTCCTTTTATCGTGTTTTTCAGTTGGATCATCTGCATCCAGCGCCGGGGCTGCCATGAACACTTTGGCCTCTCTGGGCTCCCTGCAGGGTCTCACTGGGACCTCAATGGGCCTCAACCTCAACGCTCTCTCCAACAGCGTCAGTGGTAAGAAGGACCTTTTTAATCGCAGCTAGCTTCTTTTTTTTTTAGCTTTTTTAACATTAGTTGTTTTGTTTTTTATATGGAGCCAAAAAAAAAAAACGCTCCTGGGCTGTTCAGTTTTATTGACTAGTTGTCCACTTTTTAATGAATTGTCAGAAAGAAAGACAGACTTATTTATTCACTACAATGTAATAGTAATAGCCCTAAATGCTGAACTGTTGCTCTGTATCTGTCGCATGTTGTACATAAACCCACTGGCCACATTATTAGGTTCCTTTGTAAGAACCTAATTTAATCCAATAAAAGGCCTCAGCCATAAATTCTACTGTTGCCAGTATACCTCAGTAATCAAGAGAAAGTGATTTAATGCCTCTTGGAAGGTTTCATAACAAAACTGGCCATTATAAACTTTGTAAAGAATGACTGAGGGAGAGCACTACTGACCTGCATTAGATAAAGGTGACCCTAATAAAGTTGTTATAGTGGTGTAACTTGACAAGCAAAGTATGTAAAAGTTGTTTTTTCTGCCCCCTGGTGGCCAGAAAAGCCGAATTCCCTCCTAATGATTGTCAATCTGTGTTTTCAGTGCGTGATCCGTTCGCTTCTCTCGGTTTGACAGGTATGGGGGGCATGAATGGCCTGGCAGCCTCAATGGCCAACGGATCAGCCGCCAGCTCCATGGACGCCCTGACCCAGGCCTACTCAGGGATGCAGCAGTACACGGCCTCCCTGCCCTCCCTCTACGGACAGTCCCTCCTGCAGCAGCAGAACATTGCTGCAGGGGGTCAGAAGGAAGGTGAGCATTATCACAACGCACTGCTGCAGGGGTTATGTGTTTTCATAGACCAACCCTGGTTCATTCTACAATCGCCAATGTGTGTGATTTTGCCTTCAGATTATTGCAGGAAAATAAATCTTTGATTAGATGTTTTTGTTCAGCATAACTATCTTAACAAATAAACACCAATTTAAGGAGAGCTAATGCAACTGGCAGGAATAGAAAGACAATTTTACTCCATAAATGACTTTCATGCTCTCCCACAGCTTCAACACCACTAAGGCAAAAGTGGACTAGCCCCTTGTTAGTAAACTCCATTTAAGAGACACGTAAAAGCTACATAAAAATGGCAAGTGGGATATACTGAGTTTTTTGGAAATTATTCTTAAAGCACTTTTTGTTGCGGTCAGTTTTCTCATCAATATATTAACGTATTTTTAAAAGAAAATCTGTTTTATTTATAGAAGATTTACTTATGGATTATTTGAGTGTGTGTGTATCTTGATGCCTCTTGATCCTATCTAATTGGAATGCCTGTTTTTTCTTTCTCTTTTTACCAAATGGAGTAGGGCCAGAGGGCGCTAACCTGTTCATCTACCACCTGCCCCAGGAGTTTGGTGATCAGGATCTTCTGCAGATGTTTGTGCCTTTCGGAAATGTGGTCTCTGCCAAAGTCTTCGTTGATAAACAGACCAATCTGAGCAAGTGCTTTGGTAAGTGTGTTGTCTTTACAGCCCTTTTGATTATATCTTAAATACGTGCTTTGTTGTGTGGTTGAAATTAGATTGTCATGTATGTATACAGTAAGCCACCTACCTGCACATGTTTTATTTTCAATACAAATTCATTAAAAAAACAACTTTATTGTGAAGTTGTGTCAGGAGAAATAGCCAACGATAATAATAACAAAGCTTGTCTTATGGCTTTCTCTGGTGGGAAAGTTATTCTGTCCTGTTGACCGAGAGGTCTATGGGGAAAAGCCTTGATTTTGCCTTTAATACATTGCCCTTGAGGTAAAGGGCAATGTCGCCCTAACCTTCGTCTGAAGCTGTATTTTAAAAAGTAGTTGAGTTTGGTGCATTTAGTTAAGATTTAAAGGGCTCAAGGTGAAATGGTGTATTATATTTCCTTTAAATGTTTGTAACACGGGTCCTCCACATTTTTTTGTTCTCAGGGTTCGTCAGCTATGACAATCCCGTGTCTGCGCAAGCTGCCATCCAGGCCATGAATGGTTTCCAGATCGGCATGAAGAGGCTGAAGGTTCAGCTGAAGCGCTCCAAGAACGACAGCAAACCCTACTGATCCTCGCCCCGGGGCCCCCCCCTCCCCAGCTCTATGCTAGCACTGCTAGGGTAAGTTCACCCTCCAGCCAAGGTCACCACAGCAGAGACTCAGTGGGGCAGGGGGAAAGGAGCCCGCCACAGGAGGGAGAAAAATTGGTTGCAATGATCTTTCTACATTTTACTGTATTTCATTCCTGCGGTTTTCTCATGTAATTTGAGTCGGATTTAATATTTTAATGTATATGATTATTTATGACTATCACTGGAGTCGGTGTTCGCTGGAGGTATTTTTGTGTCACTGTAATTAGTGGAGAGCATCAGGTGTGTTTCCATGCCATTTCGTTGCCTTCAGGTCAAGCTAGAACAGGTTGACTAAGGATCAGTTGTCGTTGACACCAGGCCACGCAGACCCCGAGCTTCAACCTGTGTTTGGCTTTTTACATTTAGTCTGTCCGTTTTTCATCCTTAATGTTGAACTCTTTTGCACTCTAGCCCCGCCCCCCCTCGCCCATCTTTCCTCTCTCCATCTGCCACCTTTCCCTCTCATTATCTAAGCCATGTTGAGCTAGGCTACCTCTCTTTTTTCTATTAACCACCTCTTCCAGTCATTCCATCCATCCATCCTCCGTCTGCCTCAGGGCGACGGGCTCTCCATGGATCTCTTTGGGTGCCAAGTATTCAGTCTGCATGTTTGAGTCTCTGCCATATGTCGTAGTGGTGTCACTTCCGTACATCCGTGTATCGTTTTTGTGTGTCGGGTCTGTGGGGGGGAGGAGGGGGGGAAATGTTTGTGTCCTTTACTGTACGTGGTGATTGGCATTGTTTTTGTTGGTTTTTGTGCCTCATGGCTAAACGATTCTTGTGCTGTGGCCCTAACTTTCTCTCCTCTTTGTCCTCTCTCTCTCTCTCTCTCTCTCTCTCTTCCTGTCGTGTTTTTGTTCCTTTTTTAGAACAAATCTCCATGCCTGTTTGCTCATCATTAGCCTAGCATGTCTTCATGATGTTGAAAGCCAAGCCAAACTCCTGGCCTCATCATCCCACCATTGTCTGTGATGTCTCTCTAAGCTCGCCTGACCAATACCTGGCCACCCACTGACCCTTGACCTTAGCTCAACCTGATTTCTCTGCATGTATATTCATTTTGTTTTTTCTTTCTGTATAGAAATGTGACAGGTGGGAGAGAGGTCAAGCAAATCAATGTGAAAACGTACCTGCGTTGAATTCATTTAAGATACCTTTTTTGTTTTTGCGAATGTTTTAAAAACCTGTGGGATTTCTTATTTTTAATTTAGCTTTTTGGTTTCTTTTTACCTCTCTCAGTAAAGTTCACTTGAAAGTTGAATACAGGGATTGGCACACAGCTGTGCTATTTGGTGCCATTAGCAATATGTTGGCTTATTTAAAAAAATAATAAAAAAATGAAATGCTTCAGACCACTTTCCAACGCTTTTGAAAGTCTGGCCAGTAAAACCCCTCTCAGTGCTCTGTGATCTCTACATTTTGCGGGCAGTGTGAAGATTTACACCAAGGCTATTTCAAAATATATTTTCACTTAATTTACAAAAATATCCAGTGTATTTACCTTTTTTTTGAACTATGATGGCACAATAAAAGGTACATTTGCTCTGTTTAGAGAAATGACTACCTACATGAGTCAACTTTTTTAGAACTGATTCACAAATAGACAATCTGTGGTTTAAATGCACACTTAGATTACCTATATTTTATACCATTGAATCTATAGAAGATTAACAGAACCCAAGCAAAACTTTGGGTTTTTTGTAGATTATGTTGTAATGTCATCTGTGTCGTGGGGGGGAGGGGGGGTCTTCAGTGTATTA
>NW_011349771.1:9949-14570 GCF_000735185.1 Notothenia coriiceps
TTTTTTTTTTTTCAGTTGTTTAGGATCGGATATATAGCGTAGCAACGAAAATAATGATTTTTTTATTTTATTCAAAAAAACAATGTATGAATGTTAATATATTCTATTGTCAATGTCAACTACATCACTCTTTAAAAATAGAGAATAAACTGGCTTTGATTACACGTTGGCTACCAATTTCCCTCGCCTTTTACGTTGCAAATTAACGTATATTTTTCAATTTTTAATCTAGTATTATTATATATTTTTATTTGATTTATTGTTTTTTTAGGGAAATATACATAGCGTAGACGTCAAAATATTAATACTAAATAATATTGTTTTTTTATATATTTTAACCACAAAATAATATTTATCTTTTATATTTTAACCGCAGTTATATTATGTTATAGTTCTATAAATTGTATGATATTTAGCGAATTTACGTTATTTATTTATATTTTTAAGACGTCAAATGTTTCAGGGTTAGGCCAAGACTGAGTCTGAAGTTTGTTTCGGATTCGTATGAGCAAAAAGCATATATAGAGTTTGCGGTTTATTGAAAATAAATCAAAATCGTCATTCAAATTTTTTTCATATAAATAAAATAAATACCAATATTTCAAAGAGCAGTACAAGTTTTCAATTTTAATTGTATTATTATTATAAAATATAATAAATATTTTAAAAGTATAATTACCAACGTGACACCATCTTCTGTCTGAGTCCCCGGATGTCCCGCCTTTCCCCGCCTCTCGGTCCATATGACGTCAGCAGGCTCCTCCTTCCAGCTTCCTCTTTTCCCGTGGCAGTGACAGACTGACACCATGAAGGCGTCCGGCACAGTACGTAAAACCTTTAAAATCCACATTTAAACCCGAAACACACGGGATACACGAACCGATGTCGCTTTATAACACTATGTGTGTACTATTTATGTATTAACATTTCGGAAAAATCTAGAAATTAGTGGCATTTTGAGTGTTTTTCGTCCCGGTTTGAGGGTCCAACATGGCGGGTGCTAGACCATGTGGAGACCGACCGTTAACATGAGACTCCGTTAGAAATCACTACTATTCTCTAAATATATAACACAATTCAGACATCCTTACTTGTAGAGCTGTGTGTGTCTAATCATCAGCTAAACGCACCACATGATTCGTTTTTAGCTGTGGCGTTAAGCTAATTTAAAGCTAACAAATGCTAACGTGTTTTCTAACTTAACTTCAATGGAAGCTAACTAATGCTAACTGCTAACGTGGTGCTAATGTGTTTCCTCCGCAACGTGGGATTAGCATGTAGCTTTCTATAAGTGAGCTGCTTGTATTTTAAACGGGTTTTAAATTGTCAAGTGTGTTTTTTAACAGTATATAAAGTTGATTAAAGAGCCCCTCTCCTGTGTCAAATAGCGAGGCTAGTTTGAAGTGTCTAATAGTTTCTACAGAATTCCTAATGCTAACATGCTAGCTCCAATGGTACATCATATCCAAGTTTAATGCCAGGTACATTTACCGTTTTATGGGGGGGCAAACATAAACAAGATGAGGAAATGACTTGTAGGATGAGGTCAAAACTATACCTGCTATTTAGCATTAAAGTAGAATATGTATTAGGTATTTACCCCAGATCTAATCAAACGAAAAGTACAATATAGTCAAAACATACATGCTCAGAGCTTTTGAACAAAACATGCATATCTATTACCAGTTCAAATCCAGCATGTTTTTTTTTACATTACATCCAAGTGTGACTTAAGTGTGTCAATAATAAATCATCTTGCTTGTTATAGTACAAAACATAACGAAGATGGCTAAAAAAAACAGCGATTTAAATTGTTTGTCGTCTTACTTGACTGAGTGCAATAATTAATGTAAATAAGCCATGTTGAGCTTCGAAATATACACAATATACTCGTAACTAAAGCTTATGTAAAATGTAAGGATAGTTAGTAGCTAAAGGGTTGAAAATGTAATCAAAGATGTCCTTTTTTTCAACAGCAGCGTATTTTATTTGACAACAGAACATATTTAACATTTATGAAAGTATGCAAAGCCACAGAAAGTCCTCAACAGGGTGAAAGAGTGTTGACACGTTTCTAAGTCAGAGAAAAAGTCTCAACTCAATCCACTTTTTATTGTTCGTGTTAAAGTGCACCCTAACTTTTTTCATTCTAAATTGAGTTTATTGCATATTAATTTAACCAGACAATATGACGAGAGATATATAAATGTAACTACAGACGCCTCCGGTCAACGTCTGGTAAATACTTCCTAATGGCGTTGACAGATTGATGAAACATGTCTATATTTATATGAATGTTGTCAAAGTGATGCACCCAAACCCAAAGGCCGTATCAGTGTGATATGATTTTGTCTGGCGTGCAAACAGGAAGTGAACCTTGTCGCCTTTCTTTGAGCTGCCGTGCCTCTGAAAGTGAATCCAAGGAGCTACAGATCTGTTGTGTATATTTCTATATATGTATTTAAAGTTATATATATATTACCTGTCGCCAGAGGTGGCTAATTTACTTGAGTACATGATGTGTGTACTTCTACTTGAGTAAAGGATGTGTGTACTTCTACTTGAGTACAGGATGTGTTAACTTACACTCTCTCTTGTGTTCCTGAAGCTTCGGGAGTATAAGGTCGTTGGGCGCTTGCTGCCCTCGGCGAAGAACCCGGCCCCCCCTCTGTACCGCATGAGGATCTTCGCCCCGAATCACGTGGTGGCGAAGTCCAGATTCTGGTACTTCGTTTCTCAGCTGAGGAAGATGAAGAAGGCGTCCGGAGAGACAGTCTACTGCGGACTGGTAAACAACAACAACACTCTCACACTGCAAACAACAACATGTACACAAAGACACATTTTACACACCAGACACATTTTCTCAATTCAGAAGCTTCTTGTGTTTCATCAGACGAGGTAGATGTGCCTTTGTGTCCCGTGCAGCACATCAGATCTAAACTGGTACACAGAGCATCCCAGTAGCTGTGATCTCGTTCTACAGTCATCACAGCGGCTGCTTGAGAGAAGATGAGCTTCATATGGAACCCACCACATTGGGATATTAGAACCTGCTCACTGAAGCATTTCTATCAGCTCTTACCGAAACACCTTCCTGTTTCCATAGAGATCTGTCTCTTGGCAGAACGACGTTAAAGTTGAATTATTATTATTATTATTAGTGCTCGTGTGGCATCAACGAGATCAGCTGGTGCCGACTCGTCTATCCAGATTATATTAATACGCTCTAAATTGGGTTTATTGTATATTTTTACCAGACAATACGAGCAGAGATTTAAACGAACTTCTGCAGACGCCTCGAGTCAAAGTCACTAAAACACCGACTGATGGAAACACTGGGACAGATGCGTGTATTTAAAAGACTCTGTAAATGATTAATACTATGTTTGAAGTAAAACATGCCAAGACTCATCGAAAAGTGAGATTTGAATAAAAACATTTATGATCGTGAACTTTGTAGAAACATGATTGTGAATGAATGCGTTTTACAATCTCTGCAGTAAATGTTAATGTCTGGATATGAATCAAAGTGCTGCACCCAAACCCAAAGGCCGAGTCAGTGTGATTCGGTTTGGTCTGGCGTGCAAACAGGAAGTGAACCTTGTCGCCTTTCTTTGAGCTGCCGTGCCTCTGAAAGTGAATCCAAGGAGCTACAGAACGTAACGATGCACCGCGCCCCGGCCTCTGGAGTGCTCCTTCTGGGATTCGACCACTTTGTGGAGATTTAAGACGCATTTCAGTCTTTTTTAGGGTTTAGATGAACTCGATGTTGTGAAAAGGGCATGAAGACGGGTACACCTCAACATGTCGGATATCAACGGATCTAAACTCCCTTTAAGAAGCTTTTGGGGTTTACACGTCTCTGAATCGCTCTGAACGACATGCAGACTCTCCCCTTGGTCTTAATCTAAGTATATGTCTAAGTGTGTGTGTGTGTGTGTGTGTGTGTTTCAGGTCCATGAGAAGACTCCCCAGAAGGTGAAGAACTTTGGTATCTGGCTGCGTTACGACTCTCGCAGCGGGACACATAACATGTACCGAGAGTACAGAGACCTGACCACGTCTGCTGCTGTCACCCAGTGCTGTGAGTATTACACACACACACACACACACACACACACACACACACACACACACACACACACACACACACACACACACACACACCTCATCACAGGCCAGGATGGAGGGTTGAATGCACCTAGAAATATCAGGGCTCGACATTAAGGACTGCCCGATGGCCCGGGGCCATCTAGTATTTAGCTCGGGCCATGAAGCCTCACCTGCTGGTTGCCCGATCGGGCAATCTATTATACCAGTATCATGCAGCTCGCGGATCCAGTAATGAGTGACCCGACAGTGAAACTAAACATATCTATAACTAGTTACGGTAGTTTGAGAGGTAATTAAAATAGCTACGTGTGATATTCTAACCTGAAGTGTGTGTTTTGTCCGCTCACCGCTGCATGTGATCATGCAGAGCTGCGTATCGACTCGTCAGCAGCAGCTGATCTCTCTCTCCCGTCAGATTAGACTTCACTCGCGTTTATTTCCATATCGATCAGATCCAGCTAGTTCTAGCTAATGATATGACTACCTGCTTATTAAAGGACACCTA
>NW_011349771.1:14582-24472 GCF_000735185.1 Notothenia coriiceps
TGCCGGTCAAAGGTCTTCTTTGTTATTTATTGTGCTTTAAAACAAATTGATATGATTCGATATTAAACAAACTAATTATAGGCTAGTAGATTAACTATTCAAAAGTGTTTAGTAATTTACAATAACACGGGAATAATAAACGGAGCGCTCTCTCCCTCTCCTGACAGCCCGTCAGTATCATGCAGCTCCCGGATCAGTAATAAGTGACCCGACAGTAAAACTAAACATATCTATAACTAGTTACGGTAGTTTGAGAGGTAATTAAAATAGCTACGTGTGATATTCTAACCTGAAGTGTGTGTTTGTTGCTCTGCTCACCGCTGCAGGTGATTATGCAGAGCTGCGTGTCGACACGTCAGCAGCAGCTGATCTCTCTCTCCCGTCAGATTAGACTTCACTCGCGTTTATTTCCATATCGATCAGATCCAGCTAGTTCTAGCTAATGATATGACTACCTGCTTATTAAAAGACACCTAAACAATAAGTGTCGCTATGCAACCGGGTGAGGCCGCAAAGTATAGCGCAGCATTATGCATTTGTTGACATGCCCACCGGAGCCCCGAGGCATTACCAACAGATCAAAGCACAATCAACCCATACAGGACATCTCTTTCTCCACATTAAGTGTTAGACATTAGAATTGACTATTCTTGTCTGTCACATACTCTTTTGTCTGTCACATCAGTTGAGTGGTAATAGTTAAAGACGTCTACAGACTCATCAGGAAGAAATGAATACTCAGATACAGGATGAGATGATACCTGAGGTGTAAACGAACACCTCCTCCAACACAAACAGAGAGGCAGAGTGAAAGAGAAAAGGGACTCTTCCTGGTGATCATCCGAGCTCAGTCTGGTCTCTGGTGGTACAAAGCTCATCGTAATCCCACTAATCTGTTTCCACTCTGTCAGTAGGTCATCCCCACACAGGCACCACAGCCTCCTTCCTTCTCCACACAAAACATCTCAAATCACCCCAATCTGCATATATGATTTGATTACTTTTATCTTCCTTTTCAGTTAAAGTTGTATAAATTAAGAAAAATGGGAATATACGAAGCGGAATGTGAATACCTTTATGTATAATGGTAAATATTTGTGATGTCGGTTCTTTATTTGCAGGTCCCATTGTTATTATTATTATTATTATTATTATGCGCTGCTTTCCCCCTTCTACTCCAGTAGGACTCAGATGAGGGTGTTGCACTTTTCTTTGTACATGTGATGTTTTGGTGTTGTTGTTTTTTTGTTTAGTTTCTTTCTGTCAACTGGGAACTAAGTATTTTTCTTTTGTACGTTTTTGTGATTCTCTCATTTTCCTACGATGCTGTTATGATTGGCTGCGAATAAGAAAATGCTAACCCCCTTTTCAGGTATGGTGTGTTTATAGACACATAACGTTCTCAGTGAGGTACTCAGATGAGTAGCTGGAGTCAGTGGTTGGTACTCCAACTTCTGGCTCCACTCAAAGTTATGTGATGAAGCCCTCTGTATCGCGAACGTATCACGGGGGCTAGTGGAGTACTTCAGGAAAGTCGACGTGGGAGGGGGGGGGTGCTAGTGCTGGAGTACTTTGTGACCACAGAGCGTGAACGTTGTGATCAGCTGTTTTTGCGCAATTCTCCAGTGTGTGTGCAGGGCACAGAAGGGGGGGGGGGCACAATTCCGTTGTACAGACCGACGTTAACAGCAGCCCTGTCTGACCGATTGTCACCTTCACATGTACGTCGGTACGCAAAGGCGCTTTGTGACACAAGTGAAGGTACGCATTTTAGATTTTTGCACCTCTGTTTATAGAGACATGTTTTGCAAATAATTGTTATACATTAAGTTGAACGGAACAAATTAAAATGAAATGTATTTTTCTCCAGACCCTTCTTTGTAAGATAGTCACCATGTGGTTAATTGTTATGTTGACTTTTGATTGTGCTTTCATGTTACTGTTGGTTTGGAAGCAGCTGTGATTATTTGTGATAACGGTCAGCTGTGAACTTATTTGTTTTTATTTGTATTAACGTTTGCTTGCGACTTAATTTAATATGCAAGTTTACTCTTTACTTTGCGTTTTTATGTGCACTGTACCTTTGCTGTAACACTGTAAATATCAAAGGATTCCTGGACGGTTAAAATGTATACTAAGACTTTGTCCAAACAATGTATACAGAACTCTTGGGGATTTTGAACTAAGATCATTAATTCACTTATAAAAAGAAAATATAACATATAAACAACAGTGGGTCTGTGAGCAAAAAACTATTCCAGGCCCTTAAACAGAATTTGTATTATTATTAAAAAACTGAGATAAAGAGAAAGACTCTTACCTGGTTCCAACTTTATGATCTTCACAGCAGCAAGCTCGCTAGTTTGAATGTTTCGCGCCTGAAAAACAACAACAACATATTGGTCAGGAATACTGTCAATATTACTGCTTTAATCTGAACTCGTGGCCCAACTGTTAAAGACAAAACAAGTAGTTTGATTGGTCAATAAACGGCTATTTGATAGTTGATTTTGACATTTTTCTGTTAAAAAAAACGCAAACATTTCTGAGTTCCAGCCAGGGACTCAAATGTGAGGGTTTCGTCACTTTTTGGTTGTTTTATTTGATAATATTGAATATGTTTTGCTTTTGGACTGTTGGCTCACCTAATGTAGGGTTAGAGTAATTACAATGGACAACTTTTAATATTTTCTTACATATTTTAGATGAGTGAAGGATAAATTAAATTCAATATACTGAAAAAATGTTGTCTGTTGTAGCCTTGAGCTCTATAGCATGATACTGTATTCTGACGGTTCATCCCTTACAGCTTTGGCCTACATAAGCTTTAAACCAATAAATGCAATTTGGATAATCCTTTCGACTCAGAGAGAAGTGGAGTGGAAATATTGAACTGTGGTATATGACCACAACATCTCTATCAGTCAAATTCAACATCAGTACATACTTTCCTATTTTTTGTGATTGGTATTGCATTGAATTAAAAAAGACAGCGGAATTTTGAACACATGAAACAAGGAGTAACGCACAATACATTAAGTACACATTTATGAACAACAGTTATTACATTTGAATAGAGGCTGTATTGTGTTGCGATCTCCAGAAGTAAAAAGCTAATGTTGGGCTATAAAGGAACTACAGCACGGTCACATGACTTCACGTCACCACGCTAAGCTAAAGGCGGCTAATGTTGGGCTATAAAGGAACTACAGCACGGTCACATGACTTCACGTCACCACCGCTAAGCTAAAGGTGGCTAATGTTGGGCTATAAAGGAACTACAGCACGGTCACATGACTTCACGTCACCACCACTAAGCTAAAGGTGGCTAATGTTGGGCTATAAAGGAACTACAGCACGGTCTCATGACTTCACGTCACCACCGATAAGCTAAAGGTGGCTAATGTTGGGCTATAAAGGAACTACAGCACGGTCACATGACTTCACGTCACCACCGCTAAGCTAAAGGCGGCTAATGTTGGGCTATAAAAGAACTACAGCACGGTCACATGACTTCACGTCACCACCGCTAAGCTAAAGGCGGCTAATGTTGGCGTGCTGTAGTTCTTTTATAGCCCAACATTAGCCGCCTTTAGCTTAGCGGNAGGTTAACGGATTAACGAGCGCCACTTAAAACTAAAGCAACATCCTGTCCTTTAGCTGATTAACTGCTAACGTTGCTAACGGAGCTAACGTGCTAACGGAGGTAAGGTCGGTCCAAGACAACGGGACCTGAAGTACAACATGAACACTGCCAGAGAACAAGGAAGAAGAAGAGGGGAGTGTTAGGATTGATTTTCTGGACCTAAAAGCTAAAGAAATAGCGAGAAAAGACCTGAAAATATCAAAAAACAGAAACTACTTGAGGTTTTTGTTTGAATTCACGACAAGTTGACATTATATATCCATTAGCGTTGGCTATGGAGGAAATGCTCAAATTGGCCGTTTTAATCCCAAAGGAAGGGTTCCTCAAACGGCCTGATTTACTCAAGGACTTTTTTTTCATTTTGAGGATTATGTACATTTTTAAAAAGATGCATTTGTAAATCCTCTGAACGAGATGCTGTTCCTGATCAGGAAAACTAGTTTTTGAAACCACTTTGAGGGAAAACGGCTGAGTTCTTCACTTTTATTCAATCTAAAAAGTGAAAAGTAAAAGTTTTTTCTGACTTGTTTGAACCCCAAGCTTCCATCAGTGGGTCTTTTTGGACCCTGCTGAGGTAGTGGTTTTCTTGAAGTATCATTTCATATATCCAAGCTATTCCTCAAAAACATACATGTTTTGGATATCATGCCATTTAAATGTTTAATCACATTTTAAGAAATTGTAGTTTTGTTTATTCTTCGCCACAGCCTTCATAAGTGTGTCAAAAGTGACCCGCATGCATTTCCTATGGGATCCCTCTGATTCTTATCACCTGTTGCTGTCAGGAATACATTCACTGTAGACACACACAGACCACATCACATGTGACACCTCTCAGGGAGATTATTTTACCACAGCAAGATGGGAAACCTGTCAGTGTAATAACTAATTAATTAATAATAATACATTATATTTGTATAGGGCTTTTCAAGGACTCAAAATCCCTTTGCAATATAAGGGAAGGTTAGGGGTGGGGGGGTATGGGACTATCAAACTGATCAACCGTCATGGATTGATGGGGGGGGGCTATGAGTCGACAAGAGGAGAAGAGATGAGTTTTGAAAAGGGACTGGAATACTGTGGAGGGTCTCAGAATAGCGGAGATCTTTGCATCGATATGTTCAAACGGTTTTTTTCAAAATGTAAACAAAAAATCTAAAATTATAAATAGCGAAAAATTAAATATAAAATATTTCTAGTTTGAACCAAAATGTAATACTAAATTATTATACAAGTGGTTTTTCTAACCAAAATGACAGAAATTGCATAAAAACACATTATTATTATATCCTTTTTACTCATGGAAAGGAGAGGCGGGGTCCATCACTCGGGCATCTGAGGGGGGGGGGGGGGGGTTTATTGGCATGCCTGCATTTTAAAAGTGATTCAAAGAAAGTGTAGATTCAAAAGTATCTTCAGAAGAAGGCGCTCAGCGGTTGACATGTACGACATGTTGATGGATGGAGTCATGACATGAATTCAAGTCTTTTCAATTGACTTTTTTTAATGATTATTATAAATGTTTAAATTATTAAACACAGCCAGCTTTTAGAAAACTCATCTATTAAACAATACGTTGCCCCGCGGCTGTAAAATATAGGACTGAGAAAGTAGAAGATGTGTGGTCGTTCTGCACGTCTTTCTGGACGCGTTCTGGATCTTTCGTTTCGTGTTTCTCTTTTTGCACTTGAGACGGTTTTGATTCTCTTTGTAGAAATGTGGCGTCTCTTCATGGATTTATTGCAGACGTTCTGAGCGACTTGTTTGGCCTTTTCTTTGGAGAAGTTTTATGTAGACGTGTTCTCGTTGTTTCGCTCCTTTTTTAGTTTCTTGTAGACAATTATTCTTTTATTGCATTTGGAACGGCCTGATCCTCTTTGGGCTCTTTGCGTCTCTTCAGGGATTTATTGCAGACGTTCGGAGCGACTTGTTTGGTCTTTTTGCACATTTTTAAGGAATTCTCTCTTTGTGATTGTTCTGCACATCTTCGGAGAGGTTTGGTGACTCTTCGTGGATTTGTTCTGGTGGTTTCGTTTCTCTCTTGGTTTCTTGAGAACGTTTCGTGTTTCTTTTATTGCATTTGAGACGGTTTTGATTCTCTCTGCTCATCTCTTCCTGGACTCTTTGCGTATCTTTGAGGACATGCTGCGTCTCGTTTGTGGTACTCTTTGCATCTGAAGTCTTCCTTTCGACTTGATTCTTCCCGATGGTCCAGTTTTCTGTGCAGTGTGTTCTTCTGCTCCAGAGTCTAAACCCTGCAGTGTTCGCTCTGTCTTTACGGCCTGCTGGCTCACAATGAGCTCCGGAGGGACGCTCCTCTTAATGCCCACAATAAAACCCTGCTGTATATTAAATAATATGACATAGAGCAGCACTGAGCCTCTTTGTGTCAGAAGGGCTCTTGAAGGAGTGGAAAAAACCAAACAGGATTTCAGATCCATTTTCTGCTGTTTGCTTTGGAGGCGGAGCCGTAATGATTTAAATCTCCGTTTACGACCGTGAGTCACCGAACAGCGAGTTTCCATCCAGGAGGGAGGTCTGAGGAACACACACACACACACACACACACACACACACACACACACACACACACACACACACACACACACATATACTGTACATGTGTGTGCGTGTGCGTGTGCGTGTGATAGCCGGCGTCCACTCACTGCAGGTGGACACATAGGTTTATAGCTGTATTTATAATGAAAGATATTTAACATTTCATAATTCATATTGAACTCAGATATGACAGAGGTGCTGGTCAGAGCTAATGATTACATGTTGAGACTCAAAGAGACTCAAAAAAAAACACGACATAATTTGACCAAAAAGAAACAAACTACGACCACAAGGAGAAACCCAACCCCTAAATTCACAGAATGAGCCTCAGACACTCGAGCGATACAAACAACCACACGGATGCAACATGTCTGAAAGCTGAATGGCCTCGAGAAGACAGAGTGATGCATCAACGACTAGAGACACAGAAAGGGGAGGAGCTAAGCTGACGGAGATATTCAAGACATTTACATATAACTAGTAAAAGATGAAATCATAAATCATTTTATTTAAATAATTATTTCGATTATATTAAAGGTTTCTTTTCCTCCACTTACTGTTTCTGAGACTTTGACATGTGCAATTGACACCTTTATTTACATATTTTAAAATGTACAAATGAAGAAACCTCTTTATTTATTTGGCTTCCAGAAGAAAATAGGAATTTATATTTGAAAGGATTTACTTTTATAATCACTAAGGCTCTAAAAGTCCTAAATGTGTCTCCGCCGTGTGATAATCACCTGTACCTGAATCAGACTCACCTGAGATGCAGCTTCATGTCACGGACAACAGCGACACCCTGTGGACAAATGGTGCAACTGCAGCGAACATCCGAAAAAAAGAAATCGGAGAATAAAAAAGTGGTTTTTTGTGTTTGCACACTTTAAATAAAGAGGTTAATGTACGTTTTAAAGGTTTTAAACAAACCAAAGAGTCTCCACTTTAACATGGTACAGATTTAAAGAGTTTAACAGTGGGTTTTGATTGAGATGTGGATTTCTGTAGATGGGGTGAAAGAAACTGCATGAGACGAAAAAAGGGAATAAAAGAGGTTGAATGTCGATCTTTGATGCCTGGTCGAATCAGGGAAATAAAGGTGTATTATTATTATTTTAAATTAAATCAGAAGGGAAAGCTCAGGTGTAAAGGATCATTAATTTACGACAGCTGGATATAATTAGTGTCACTTGAATTGACGTTTAGAGACACCTGAGACTTTAGGAACACAAAGACACTGATTTCATATATTGTATTTTCAGTGTTTAAATCTGAATGGACTGAAGAGAAACTAGAATTTAACACATTTGACTTATAAGTGATATTTGTACTTTGTGTATTTGAATTAATAAAGTTTAAAAAATACCAAAATAAACACATTTATAAAAATCTAATTGTATTTTGTAAATTCCAATGTGAAAAAATGTACAATTGAAAGTAGATATAACTATTTATGAATGGATGTGATTGGTTGGCGAGTTGCTCGGTAGATGAACGCTGCTGTGTGTGAATATCAAGTGTTCAGCTTCAAAGCCAAATCCATGTCAGACATCCAAAGGTGACAGCAACATGCTTCAAACCCTTAAACCAAATGATTGGTGTAAAAACTCGTCTTCTCTCCTGAAGATCGTAACATTGACCAAGGTGAGAAGGAGTGAGGAATCGTCCACAATCTGACTTTTAGCCAACTTTCCAAACATTGCTCCATTTCTTACCAAATGCACAAAGAAAATGCAACTTCCCGTCTGCTCCCAAGCAGCTCTCCCAGGGTGTGGGCAGTGGGATTTCCTCAAGGCTTCTTTTTAAAGAAACATTCCCACTCAGGACACAGCAGGGGTCCACTTGTGAATTGGAAGGTCAGCGGCCCAGATCGATGCCAGTAGTTTCCTCCCTCACTTTAAATACTGATATAGAATATATAGATGAAGCAGAGAGTCATTGTATTATTTACTGAAGGAGTTTCAGTCTGAATCCAGAGCCATCTGTTGATCAGACCCTCAAAGAAACATCGATTATTAAACTACCATCAAACGAACCCGTTTGTTAATGTGGTCAGAAACCCTAACCGGCTTCTCCATGTTCAGACACCAGTTCTGTAATATATATATATATAAAGCCAGATATGCGTGTGCTTATTGATTAAGTGTATATTTACTGAAGGTGTTGAAGGAGGACTTTACACACATTTAGTTAAAAATCAAACAATTTCTTGAATATTCAGATCCAAAATTAACCCTTTAATGTGGTCAGACAGGCCCTGCTTTGTTCAGACACCCTTTCTGTGATACCCAGGTTCATTCCCTTTGGCACCTCATTGGACTTCTCAAGGACTCCTCAAGGACCGTTACCTCCTTTCCCATGACCCAAAGACTGACTCAGCGTTTCACTGAAAATGGGTTATTTCAACGTGGAACAGGAAAATAAGGTCTAAACAAATCCAATAGGCTAACTAGCTCCTACGCGCTACAGCCACTCAAATCTCTCACCAGCTAAACCCTTTTCACGGTTCATTACTAAACACAGTATTTATCATCATTATTTCTGCGATTAGATCAAATATAAAAGATATTTGATGCAACTTTAGTTACATTTCCATGACTTTTCCAAAACTTGGGAAAAATATGGTTTTCCAGGGCCTGGAATTAGCATTTTGAATTTCCATGACTTTTCCAGGTTTCTAATGACGTGTGTGTGTGTGTGTGTGTGTGTGTGTGTGTGTGTGTGTGTGTGTGTGTGTGTGTGTGTGTGTGTGTGTGTGTGTGTGTGTGTGTGTGTGTGTGTGTGTGTGTGTGTATAATATAAGAAATGACTGGAGAGACGGTTTGTTTCCACGGTTCTTTTATTCTCCTCTCAGTAAAACGCTTAGAAGAAGGTGTTGGGCCTCTTGGTGGTGAAGCGAGGTTTGTGCTGGCGACGCAGGACGCGATGCGGCAGAGGGAACTTTATCTTAGAGTCCTGCAACAAACAAACACATACATTTAACAACAACAACAACAAGCCTTTGAGAGGAGCCACGCTGATCTGATCGATGGAGTATAAATATAAAAGTATACGTACGTGGAACTGCTTGATTGCCGGTCTGCGACATTTGTTGGCAGCAATGATTTGGACCTTCATGATCTGGATGGAGTGAGCGCGAGCACGATGACGAGCGCCCATATCACGATCTGAGGAGGAGGAAGACGAGAGGAGGAAGAGGAGAGGAGGAAGAGGAGAAGAGGAGAGGAGGAAGAGGAGGGTTAGTATAAGGAGGAGCTAACGTAAAGCCTATATATAAACAACCTAGAACACTCTCTTCAGACCGTTGGGACTCTTTTCCATCAGGAACCGGTTCTCCTCTGGAGCTCCACGTGTTCCCACCGCTCAGAGCCCCGTGGAGCTCCAGAGGAGAACCGGTTCTTCTCTGGAGCTCCACGTGTTCCCACCGCTCAGAGCCCCGTGGAGCTCCAGAGGAGCTGCGTCATCATGGAAACGATGAAGGTGGAAACCCCTCATATCAACAACAACGATCCCGGTAGTTCTTTCTTGAGTCTAGCTTGTTGCGATCAGCTCCAGAGTCCGGTGGGATCCAGCTTCAGACCACTGCGACGACTGTGTGTGTGTGTGTGTGTGTGTGTGTGTGTGTGTGTGTGTCTTTAACACTTTCCCTTTGTTCCCATCAGCACTGATTGAGAGCAGCCCCTTC
>NW_011349771.1:24488-35632 GCF_000735185.1 Notothenia coriiceps
GAGCTAACAGAGCTAACAGAGCCACATCAGCTCTGAGCTATGAACTAACGGGGCTAACAGAGCTAACAGAGAACCATCAGGTCTGAGCTATGAGCTAACAGAGCTAACAGAGCTACATCAGCTCTGAACTATGAGCTAACAGAGCTAACAGAGCAACCCAGTCTCACGGCATTTCGTGTAATATTCACAAATGTAATTATTGATTCGTGTTCACCAACACGATCTTTGCATTTTTTTCGTCTCACACAGAACGATTTTAAAAGCAATGTAAATAATAACAAATTTCGAGAGATTAAAAAAATACAGATGTCAGTATTCTGAGGCTCTGAGCCATTTATTTTCCTCACGGACGGCAAAAAAACTCCAACATTATACAATTAAAAAAATAAAAGGGTTAGGCTTAGGGTAAGATATTGAATAAGAAAATGTTTTTATGAACCCCACAGGTTCAGGTCTTCCAAGACCCGAACGGACAAAGAGACGCGCTGCAGGCACGAAACATACTACCAATAGAAATACATTGCTTTTAAAATCTTTCTGTGTGACACGAAAAAAATTGTGAAATCGTGTCGGTGAACACGAATCAATAGATTACATTTGTGACTATAACACGAAATGCCGTGAGACTGGGTTGAATCGAGCTAATGGAGCTAACAGAGTCTCATTAGGCTAAAATCACAGGGGTCAAATTGGTTCCTCGTTTCTAAAATAATGAAGCTAATGGAGTCGCATCAGCTCCTAATATCTTAGCCAATCGAGGTTGACTTCATATAGCATACTCTGGGCCAACAGAGCTAACTAAATCAAATCAGCTTCTTACTTAGTTTAAGGTAACAGAGCTAATGGAGTAACATCGACCCCTCATCTCTGAGCTAATAAAGCTAACAGAGTTACATTATCTCTGAGCTAACTAAGCTAACAGAGTTACATTACCTCTGAGCTAACTAAGCTAACAGAGTTACATTATCTCTGAGCTAACTAAGCTAACAGAGTTACATTACCTCTGAGCTAACGAAGGCTAGCAAAGTTAAATTACCTCTGAGCTAACGAAGCTAACAGAGTCACATCAGCACAATCAAACACAACTCCACTAGTTACATAACATACATCTAGTCCCTTTTACACATTTAATGCACAAATGCTACACATTAGAATTCAAGTTGGTGTCAAAACGTGTTTCATCATTCAACAACATCTCCAGATCTGAAAACTTGTTTCTGCTTTAGGTTATTTTATTAGTTAAGTGTCTTTTAATCTTTTCCGGGAACAATCCCCCGTCCTAAACATGGAAACACATCCCATGTGTTCAGCAGCAGGTCGTCTGTAATGATGGAGTGCTTTTCCCTCAGGTTGGAGGAACACATGGAGCTTATTTATCTTCAGCTACAGCTAAATGACGAGAGGTGAATGGAGTGAAATATTGAACTCACAGATATCACCATGAAACTTCCCCAGTGCATTACTGATATCTGGACAATTATCTTTTACATTGCAAGTTTCTGACGTGTTGTGTTTAAATATGCTAATGAGGTGTTATGTAATGCGTTCTGTTGAGAAATCTGCAGACACAAACATGCAAAATAAACTTGTAAAAGTGTTTCTTGCATGTTTTTTCCAGCAGTCTGGAGGGAGACCCGTGCTGAATCTGAAAACATGTTTTTGTGCGTGGTGGGTCTGCACAGATAGAAAAGCATCTTTCTTCCTGTTGGTCACGGCTCATCACTTCTCCACCTGCACGAGTATTTTTAGAGAGGAAACTCCTCGTCAGGAGCTCGTCCATCAACACAAGCTAAATTTAACTCGACATGACATCACCTGAGACTGACCTGGGACCCACAAGACGTTACGTTTTAGAAATGTGGAGGAACGTCTTGCTAATGTTTGAATTCTACACCTGGCTTTAAAGTCAGAGTCCTGTATGGAAAACACCAGCTGGCTTCGAATGAACTGGTTTTGTTGCTTCCACTTCTTGTCTTACGTCATATTTAATCTCTTTTGGCTATGTATATGCACGTCTTCTTGTTATGTTATAACTTTAATACACAATAAATAACACTTAATACATTGAAAGTCCCTCTACATTCTGTGTAAACTAATTTAAGTTATTTTTACACATGCAACATTTATTTTACAAATGCTGCATTGTTTCTATCTATGTCCAAGCTTTAATGACAAGTCAATAAACAAACATTTATCACTGTTAATAAAAAGTTCAAGTTGTTCTTGTTGCAAAATAATCTCTAAATTCTGTAAAATCTGTAGATTTGCTGCCATTCTGTTTTATATCAGACATTTAATCACCTTGGATTTTTCAACTTTCTGACATTACATCGATTAGTTTGTGATTAACATAATAGTTTGTTATGGTTGTAAGCTTGCAGATTTCATTTCATTATTGCAAACAAAATGGAGACAAACCAAAGTACTGTAAAGTCTTTGTTTCCAAAATGATCCCCCGAACAAAGGCTGATCTCCATCGAGCAGAAACATGTCTTTCATTATGATTCACGTAATAGAAAATCTATCAAAACATCAGTTGTCCCTCCTTAAACTCTCAGTTTTCTCAATGGGCTTCTGCGTGGAGCTACTGTTCAAACGTGCCTTAATGAGATCAGCGTGTGGACTGCGTGCTGATTGGCTGTCGGACCCCCAGCTGCTTTTATTCCCAGCGGCCCCTCAATCAGCAGACAGGAAGTAGAACCTCCTGATTATTATTACGCCGCCGCTCTCGCTGCATGTGGTTCTGATTTTCTGACGGAGTGTTTTCAGTTTCCTGTCACAGACACTCTTTTGTGCGTCGTCCCTCTCCACTTTTATTCCCTCGAACATGGAGGTAAGAGGCCGCTCTTCAGCTTTTCTTCATCCCGCTAATTGGCAGCCACTTTACTCCCCCCCCCCTCGTTATGACAGGGTTAATGGCTTTACAGAGAGGCCTCTCAACCAATTAGAGTAATCAGAAGCTGTGTGGAGCCACATGTCCAGGTGAAACTATGGAGGCTTTCTTCTGCTGCAGAATAACTCCTTGTTTAAAAGTTATCGACGCTGCAGCCGAGCCCAGGTTCCCCCACGTAGGTGAAAGAAGAAAAAGAACGTTCATTAGGAGCTTCATAAAGTTAGCTCTCAGCGGTGAAATAATCCTGGATGCTGGATTTAAATTGTGACCATTTCCATTGTTCAACATTTATTGACAATGTGTTCACAATACAATTCTTCATCTCTGGTTTTGTTTAAATGTACCCTTAAGTACCCTCATCTTAAGAAACACTGGCAAATTGGCTATAAAGGTAGGTTAATGCTTTGTTACGAGCACGAAGGAGCACCAAAAAAGGCCGGCAGGATAATGGGCCAAAAAGTGGCATGGACAACAAACGACCATAACAGAGACAACAATCACCCAAAAAAGTGCCTGAAACATCAACGAAAAAACCACAAAGACAAAGAAAACAGCTTTGAAGAGAAACTAAATGTATTAAAATCAGAAACAAAGAACAAAAATCATAATTCCAAACCCTTTAGGACACGTGCATAAATCGACCTCAAAGGGGCCCGTGCATCTGCCCTGTTGCTCTCCTATTAAAAGTGTCCTTTTTCCATTTTCTTTTTCGCTAACAATATATTCCTTACATGAAACAAAAAAAAAAAAAAAAACCTGTGTCTAATACACCTTATCTAAAGATGATGTGTTGCTGTTAGTTCAGTCAGACAACTCACGTGTTCCTTACATGTTTATTAGAAGCAGCATATAGTTTGAGTTTGGCGTCTATGCTCGGCCTCATCACTCCACAGATTAACAAAGAACATTGAGTGATGATTAGATAACTGTCCCCCGAGCCTACAGGTGGAAGCTGGGGTGGAGGCTGGGGTGGAAGCTGGGGTGGAAGCTGGGGTGGAGGCTGGGGTGGAAGCTGGGGTGGAAGCTGGGGTGGAAGCTGGGGTGGAAGCTGGGGTGGAGCTGGGGTGGAAGTGGGGTAGAAGCTGGGGTGGAAGCTGGGGTGGAGGCTGGGGTGGAGCTGGGGTGGAAGCTGGGGTGGAAGCTGGGGTGGANCTAATGCCAAGGGCAAGGCCAGGCAGGAAACATGTGACTTATCAGTAACTTTAGACATCGTAACACATTTTTAAACAAGATTTTATTGTAGATTATACATTTTACTAATACCAATTGTATGATATTTACCTTGTTCATTAAAAATAAAAAATATAAAATATATATATTTTTTAAATATATATTTTTTTAAATATATATTTTTTAATTTAATATTTGTTTTTTATTTGTTTTTGTATGTGGGAAGAGGTGGGGCGGCGCCCCTTTGGGCCGGCCGCCACTGGTGTTAGTGAATGTGATAATGGGAAAGAAGCAAAAGCCGCTTTCCCCCTCCACTTGTCCTCTTTTTCGGCTTGTTAGTGGAACACAGAAACAGAGCCGTTTTTTTAATCAACATGAATAATGTACGCTTGTTTGTTTTCACTGTATCCGAACACAGTCATTCCTCGATGTGCTGTATGTGAAAGGCAAAGGAAAGTGTATGCCAGATTGTGCGCCAACTCTTGCATGGCAATACTTTATGCATGACTGTCATTGCACAAATAAAATCATCATTAATCATTTAATTTCAGATATTGTAATGTACAATTGTGTGCAGATGGGTTAATCTGTGTATAAATGCATAAAATATGAAAAGAAAAACACATTTAAGTAACATAACACAACAATGTGGGCCACATTAACATGCAAGCATAGTTTTAATTCTTCTTGTGTTGAAATAATATGAAGCACTTGTGAGGTTGTGTGTGTAGATTTAACACCAGCAGTTCCACATGTAGTGAAAGTGCAAGTATTGTCACGTCTATAAAAAGTAAAGGCGTCTGTATGAAGTTTATTGTGTGTACATTTTACATGTTGAACTTTTTAAACTAAAAGGTGTGAACATGCGTGACAGTGAGATGATTGTGAGTAGTGTTTGTCAATAGCTGAAGATACTTCAAGTGTTTTGGATGGGCTTTAGTCGGAAAGCTGTACATTTCTTTTTTAATCTCAGCGTTTACTCTTTTCATCTGTTTCAAGAACACATAGTTTATTTTGTGTCTCACAATCTTACCCCAGCTTTTTGTTCTCACAGCATCACTCTGCGTCTCCTTTTGAGCACCCTGTAAGAAAGCACCAAGATAGTAATGGCTTTTACAGTGCTGTGAAACAACAAAACACTTTCTTTTCTAATCACTGAAACTATGTTCTCTCAATATATTCAACACTGCCTATCCTCTCGGAAACCACCACAACGACTCAAGCACATAATTTTACAAGTGTAATGGAGGTCATCTTTACCTGAAAAGCTTCTGCAGTACTAAAGACAAGTTAACAACAGCACAAAGGTGGAGCTCTCTGACAGACATTTATTAACTTCGAACACTCTGTTCCGTGCACACTGATTAAATCTAGTTTAAATGAGTCATCCAAACTGTGGATCAGTCGTGAAGCATGATTATGGCAACACAGTTTTCCATCTTCATCATAAGGAAGGAGAATGATTTGTGTAATCGATCGTGGATACATTTGTTATCATTATTATATCGTCTTCTTGGGAATTGTTGTTGCAATCGCATTGACACACAAAATCCAATCATTATCTTATTTGCAAAAGGCATTGGAGTCGAGATATGATAATGTATATCTAGATTAATCATTGGTATATTTGACCTTTGAACAGTGTAATGCTCTATTGTGTTACATGTTTTCTTGACATTATTTAAGTTGTTTTTCTTTTCAAAGTTACTGTCTGTCTTTAGTGTCCAAGAGGACAGATTTCGGCAAAGGTTTTAGAGTAAAAATACTTTAAATATAGCGTACATGTATAAAATATGTATTTTGTTAAAGAAGGTCTTTCATGAAGTGGCTAAAATATGTATTATTGCTTTCCCATTCACAGCAGTACATTGCTTAGCACCCTTGCTGTAACTCCTGTCCGATTCTCTCAAATCTGAGGCTGCACAGACTTTGAATGTAAAATAATAGTAGATTTGGATTTACAATGTAAGGTACAAAACTGAAGTTAAGTGTTTGTGCATGTAGAATTCTTTAAAAAAAGTAATGTATCCAAATTCCTTGATCCTGTGTCCCAAAATCAGAAGAACAGAAATGTTGGGCTCTGGCTTAAATGTTAGAGGGAAAGGGATGAAAGTCTAAAAATACCTTTCCAAAATCATCTTGTGAGTTGCCAGCAGGTCATATACCCCTGGCTCACCGTAACTATGTTGGAGTACTTCCACCAAAGCAATCCCAAAGCTCTCAGACTCACTGAAATTACAGAGACTTTGCGGAGTGCAAAAAAACAAACATGGAAATGTATTCCACGTGAGGATAGTCTGATAATATGAAAGGTGGACGGGCCAGAAAAAAGTAATCAAAACAAAAGCTTATGTGTCAGGACCTGTCAGTATTATCAAAAGTGAAGCCCTCTCCTGTAGTTTAAAATAATCAAAGGTTTGGATGAAAATTAAAGGAAATGTGACTTTTCAAACTGTCTGCTGTTATCTGTGCAGTTTTTTTTATCATCTAGTGCCCTAAATGACAGAAATCAGAGAACAGTGGAGCAGTACAGAGTATGGCCCATTCCCAAACCGCCCCCTACACCCTACCCCTACACCCTACCCCTCCGTTTGCGCGTTCACGTGGAGGGTCCGCGGCCGCCATATTGAGGGATGTTCCAAACCAACGAGTGTGGAGCGGTGTGGAGGGGGAGTGGGCTATCAAGCCCTCAAACAGCGAGTCTGCATTGGTGCTGAATAGGCTAGTTGCACAAGATGGCGTCTATCAACTTCCGGCGGCTGGGTGTGAGCTCGAGTACTTCCGGTCTTCGCCATCACTCACTGTACGGAGGCTCAGTCAATAAGATAGAGACCGGTCTCTACCTGGCCGGAGTCACGCTGTGTGTGTCCGTCAGGTAACACGCTCTTTACAAGTAGTTCCAGCAAACATCCACTGATAAACTACGATGTTAACAACCTCATGATAACCTCCTATGTTTTTAACTTAGGATCATACCTGTGTTTAGTCTAGAAAAAGTAAAATGTGTGCATTTTATTATAAAGTTGTGTATATTTACAGACTGGTGCAAAAACTAAGAAGCTTATAAACATCAGGTTTAAAACTAAAATAACTTTACAAAAAAGTAACACAATGAAAGATGTTTGGAGTTTTATTTGAGTTATTAATTTACATTTTTTTTCTAAGAGATGCTGATTTGAAACCGTTGTTACATACAGTTACGGCATTTCCTGTTTCTGCCGGAGAGAGGGGAGGCCGCCCCAAAGCTTGCTGCTGTATTTATACCCTTAACCCTTAATGGAGGGAACTTCATTCAGCTGCGAGTGTGGCTACAGACGGAGTTCACTCCGTCACGGAGGGGTAGGGTCGAGGGAGTGGTTTGTGATTGGGCCTATCTCAGAAGATCCTGCAAGACCAGACACAGGCTGTTAATGCAATGTGTTTGAATAAAAACACATTTCTGATTCAATTGAAATCCCTTATTCTCCCATCACAGATCCCAGCTCTATCCTCATGCACAAACACATTTACTGACACACACACCCACACACACCAGACCATGCTTAATTAGTTATTTCTGGAGGTAGTGGTGAGCTAAATGCCAACCATCCGTCAGCAGTCTACTGTGTGAAACCAGCTCTCTCTCTTAACCTCTTCCCATCTCTACTCTCTTCTTATTTTCTCTCTTTTGCTTGAGGTCTCTCTGGTCTCCCGTCTCATTTATTCTCTTTGTCCCCTTTTTCCCTTTTCTCTAATCCATCCTCACGTTCACATCATTTACCTTCTCTCCCCTCTCTCCAACCATCCATATATCTGGCGTTACAGTAACTGCACCTCCATGTCTCCGCTTTCTCCTCCTCCATCTTCCTCTCTTACTTCTTCCACATCTAACTGGCCCTCTCTGACTGTGCACCAACTGCGAGCTGTGGGAGAAGTTGCTAACCTTTCACAACCTTTATCTGCAGTGCAATGAGCTTTCTCTCTCCCTGTGCAGGTATTTATCCTGATAAATAAACAATGATTGTTATGTATGAATGGATAGCAATGTTTTATTAAACCATTTTAAATAGCTAGTAAAGCTGCAAAATCCAAGAGTATAACAATAGTTAAGAATAACAAAACAATTGAGACATAGACCAAATATGGTATGTGTCCGTCTTGATTAGTAGTCGTTTTTTTGTCCTTTTGATTCCATGAATGGAAGTTTCTAATTCACGCAGCCTTTTCCGTAATAAAGCGTCCATTCTCTTTACTCACTCTTTTTCTTTCATCCCTTTATTTCCCATAGTATGATCGTGAATAGCCTTTTGTATGTAGCCCCAACCTGCATCCATTTTCAATTATTGATATTTTGGATGGAAATGAAATACCTGAATAAGAAGAATGTAGAAACATAGCACATGGAGATGCTTTTCCACAAGGGGACAGTAAATTGTTTGACGATTATTTATATTGTTTTCTATGACCCTCACTCGCACTAGATCTTAACCCAATGAAAAACCCATGGAAGATTTGGCTCTGACAATGCTCTTTAACAAAATGATCAAAACAGCAAACAGTGGGTTTCCTTATGTGTACTGAACGTCCTTTCAGTAAAGTTCAAAGACTTGCTAATTATTTGCAACATATCTGTACTAGTGGCCATTTGTCTCCACCTTCCTTGCTTTAGTGCCTCCCTCAATGTCAGCATGTATCTTGTATGCCTTATCAGCTGCTGTGATGAGAACGAGCCTAATGCGTTTGGACTGGACTAGAAACACCTCAAACACTTTCGCATCAATGTTGCTGGAGCAGTACATCTGCCACTTAATCACTCTATGAAGTGGAAAACACTTCTTAGAATAGTGTCCGTCCAGTATGTGTCAGTGTTTACATCCATTATGGGTTGGAGAGGCGGACAACATATCAAAAACAGTTGATGGTGTGTGACCTATAGGTCACATCAATATAGAAGATGGATATGATGGATAGGTGATTCTGTGTCCCCTTCATCTAACAAAATAAGGC
This sequence comes from Notothenia coriiceps, assembly GCF_000735185.1. Taxonomy (NCBI): domain Eukaryota; kingdom Metazoa; phylum Chordata; class Actinopteri; order Perciformes; family Nototheniidae; genus Notothenia; species Notothenia coriiceps. Next base: position 33,538 of record NW_011349771.1, read on the forward strand.
CAATCGAGAATATTAGCTTTTTGACAGCCCCCTAGTTTCCAGTCATTAGCGTCCTCAGTGCTGAAGTCATACTTATATGCGGGCCATCTCACATCATGAGACTCGACTCATGTGGATTGAATTCCTACTGTTTGTATCAAGGCTGAAGATCTATTCTACCCCATGGTTTTCCTGGAACTTACTGAGAAAATCCATTCCTGTGGGTGGCTGCATTTGTAGGAAGCTGTTGTGATGTTATTGCTCCCTGGTCAATAGCCTTCAGGGAAGCATTTTTCAGATGAAAGGCGCAATAGGCCAGATGACAGTTGGAGGCAACCGCTTTGGGCACTGAGTGGATCTGTTTAGTACATTTTGAGTCATTTCCCTATCGGATGATCAAAAGTACACTTGATGTTTCAACCATTCCCACCTAAAACTCTGAATACAATTTGAAAAGTGCTTTGGTGAGAATAATTTCCCACTGTCTTGTTAAATTTGTTCCCCTTTCTAGCCGACATTCACATCACAGGAAGTCCGCTAGAGGGGACGCTGGCGTGTTTTTCGCCGCTCTTCATGCCGACGCTTATTCCTCGTCTCTATCAATCCCTGCCGTCAATTTCTTTTCACATACACAGCGAAAAGATTGTTCTGCTCTGGTTTTGTGTTTCTTCCATCTCCATTGCTCAGCCGATTATATTTGGCTGCTGTTTAGCTCCTAGCCTCTGCCGTCCTGCCATTAGCAAAACGAGCTCACCGTCGTGCTCTGCTATCCGTGGAATCCCCGCTCCGGAAGGAATACCCCGACTGGGCTCCTCTCTGCCACGCTCCCAGGACTATCCACGAACCCTCCCTCAGTCCTGCCATCTCAACTGGGCTGTTTTCCATCACCGCTGCTGAGGTTCGAGGTCCGGTTTCTACCAGGCTAATGGTGCTAGCTACTAGCTGGCTCGCTGTTCAGCCCACATGCCCCACCCCGGAACCTGGGTCTTCAGACTCTGGCCTGCTTACCACCCCCCACACCAACCTGCGAACCGTCAGGGACAGAGCCTTCAGTATGGCAGCCGGCACCCTCTGGAACGCTCTCCCTGCGGAGATCCGCAACATCCCCACGCTTGACGCCTTCAAAAGGGCCCTCAAGTCCCATCTGTTTGCCAAGGCCTTTGGCCCCTAATCTATTTGTTGTTTTGTCTGTCTAATGGCACATTTCCACTGCATCAGGGTAGCCCCGTTTAAGCATCCCTAAGCGTCCTCGCTCAGGCCTCGGGCTGCCTCGCTGGCCGTCCGAGGCCGTGGCGCATTTCTATTACAGTTTAGGACCTGGGTAGTGTAGGCGGGTCGATCGGCTTTTTGTAGGAACGTCGTCACCTCCTCGGTCGACCACGGTGTGCTTTTCTTTGACGTTGCCATTTTTGTAGCTCCTCCGTTTACAAAAATGCTGTGTATAAAAATGCTGCAAGCTTGCTTCTAGATATATATATGCAACGCTAGGGATGATCTCGCGCACAATGTTGTGACGATTCTCTCTGACCAATGAGCAGTCGAGAGTGTTGACGTCACTAGTTCAGCCCTGGCCCTGGCCTGATAGAACCACGATTCTATGGGGCCGGAAAAAGAGGGAAAAAGTACCCGCTAGCCGGTGCTACGCTATATGGAAAGGCCACCAAAAACTGGCCTTGCCGCTTTAGGGCGATTAAGGACGCTTAAACGGGGCTACCCGCTGCAGTGGAAATGCGCCATAACTGTTTGTCTGACTGACTTGTTTCTACTCCTGTTCTTCTTTGCAAAGCGACCTTGGGTCTCATGAAAGGCGTTATATAAATCCAAGTTATTATTATTATAACTTAAAGGTCCCATGTCATGGCCATTTCCACTGATCATAATTCCATTGTTGAGGTCTACTAGAATAGATTTATATTGTGCAATTTTCCAAAATCACTTTGGTTTCTCATACAGCATCTCTGTAAATTACGTGTATTCACTGAATTTCACTCTCTGCCTTTAACGGCTCGTTGTAGCTCCAATAGCTCCAGCCCCCACCCTCCCTGTGAGCACAGTGTGCTCTGATTGGTCGGGACGTTGTGAATCGCGCTAGCTCCGTGGAGGTGTTGTTTCCTTG